>NC_090758.1:25541455-25551455 GCF_036898095.1 Palaemon carinicauda | reverse complement strand
TGGAAAAAGAGCTTCTTCCTCTAGGTTTGCTTTGTTACAATTGAACAGAAAGAGCATCGGGGCTTCCACTCAAATTCCAAGAGTTTATCTCAGGCTATTGAGGAACATAAGCTATTTTGCTTTGTGTTATCTTATGAAAGAGATTATTATTATTATTATTATTATTATTATTATTATTATTATTATTATTATTATTATTATTATTAATTGTTATTATTATTATTATTATTATTTTTATTATTATTATTATTATTATTATTATTATTATTATAACTAGAAATTATTCAAATACACCACACTTTAAAGATTTTCAGCTGATTATGATAACAATAGTCTGGTAATAAACTTATATCTCTCCTGACAGCAGACATGGTTTCGGATAAGAGGCATAGGTTCGAATCTTTGCCCAGCCAAAAGTTGTTATCATAAATGAATTCCCAATGGATATATATTCCTTATGGAAGAATTTGATATTAAATATCACTGTGACTGATATCTACTCTGTATATACGGTATATGAATTTAAAAAAATGTATATGGTAAGTATGCTATCATTTTATTCAACGGGAGTCTCCTTCCACATTGAACAGTATTCAAGAAACCATTCTTTAGCAAAACCTCACCATCATAGCAAAAAAAAACATGTGGAGAGAGAGAGAGAGAGAGAGAGAGAGAGAGAGAGAGAGAGAGAGAGAGAGAGAGAATATTGTTTTTTTCTTTGCTCGTTCAATCAATGGCAAATGCTTGGAATAGATCCAGCAGATTTAGTACACAGTAAACGAGTTCAGGAATAAGTTGGAAAAGATCATGCTAACATCTAAATGCATAAACTAAATCGCTCTACCATATATCAAATGGAATCGCTGCGGATGGACTACAAAATCTTTTAGACATCAAAATTCTCTCTCTCTCTCTCTCTCTCTCTCTCTCTCTCTCTCTCTCTCTCTTTCTCTTTCTCTTTCTCTTTCTCTTTCTCTCTCTCTCTCTCTCTCTCTCTCTCTCTCTCTCTCTCTCTCTCAAGTATATTTCCCCTAAATATATACTTACCTCTCCAATGAAAAATGAAAACAAACAGAGGATCTCACTCGCCTTTTTTTTTGTCATTACATTTCAGAATTGATATAGTGGTCGTAGCAGGGAACATTATAAGAGGCCATTTGTCTTCCTAAATGGCCTCATTCACAGGGAGAATAGATCTACCCCAACATTTGAAGTATGAAATTTGGTTCACAAGTTATAGCACCAAGTTTTACATTAAAGTCCTTGTTTAAATATGTATATTACATGTAGTGTTTCTATATTTCTTTCTTTTAATATACACGTTTCCTCCTTGTACTACGGTAGCATGTTTGCCTAACATTGCATGGCAGCAGGTCGCTCACAGACCGGGAACACAAATTTAAGCAGTTTACTTCGGTGGCCAGTGCTTTAGTTGGGTGGGTTTGCCCGGCGGAATTTGTGGTAAGCGTCTATTCTAATGATAATGGAACTAATAAGAGACGAGTGTCTGGCTATATATGTAAATATATTTCTTACCAATCACGTTGGGTGGCATTTTATCAAATGGATGACTAATCGCTCTTTCAGAGGCACTCGGCAATAAGTAGTGGGAGTGGTGATACCCTGATGAGAAGGGTACACACACACATACACACACACACACATAAATATATATATATATATATATATATATATATATATAGATATAGATATAGATATAGATATAGATATAGATATAGATATAGATATAGATATAGATATAGATATAGATATAGATATAGATATATATATATATATATATATATGTATATATATGTATATATATATATATATATATACATATATATATGTATATATATATATATATATATATATACACATATATATATATGTATATATATATATATATATATAAAAGGAGAGAGAGAGAGAGAGAGAGAGAGAGAGAGAATGTATTGAATATATATATATATATATATATATTGTAATGGGTCTCGTTGGACCGCAACACACACTAGGTCTACAGGACCATAAATAATCAATATTTAGGTGTTCAAAAGGCAGCAAGCCACAAAGGTGGAAGCAAGCCCAGGTAAATGCAGCACAAGAATAACTCAAGGGGGATAACAAAACAATGAAATAAAAACCAATATATATTACAATTCAATAAAAATACAGAAAATAATAGCTAGGCCTCATCATTAACATTAAATCAAAAATACCACTTACGAAACATATACCCAAATTACCAGTCAACACATTCAACCTCTGAAGGAGGAAAGGGGGCCCAGAGAGGAATAGAAAACAACGAAAAGAAAGAATAACCTAAATTTTACATGCTAACGGATGATGAGATGATGAAGGTCTCCTCCCATAGGTCCTTCAATAAGGGCAGCGGACGGCAACTCTCAATACCATTAACGGGCTCCAACAGGAAATTAACCTGACACTGCAGCACAGCCGTAATCATATTCATTCATGATCATGGACGCCGGATCCCAATAATCTTGGTCAATAATTTACAAGAAATGAATGACACTCCTTACCGTCGCCAAGCGAGGCCCCTCTGGCAAGTACTGCACCAGAGGCAATAATAAAATGGTAGAGATGTGAAGTAACGGCCAGCTGAGGTGAAGATAAATATATATTCGTTCAGAGACTTGCTGTATATCCAGAGGTAATAGGCTCACAAATCAGGGTGCAGATACCAACTGCCAGTAGCTTGGAAACCCAGTCTCAAGTCAACTCAGCAGAGCCAAAATATGGAGGGGAGAAACAGGGAGGATTAGTCAACAAGACTATACAAAAATACCACTGGAGTGAGGAGACCCCTGCTAACAAGAAGGCGAACTAACCATGAACTTTACAGCCTTCAAAAAAAATGAAAGAGGAACTTAAAAACTAACCTAAGTAAGCTAATACATTATAAAAAAAACCTAAGGCTTACACCTCCTCACCCAGAGAAAAAAAAAAAAAAAACTTTTTTTTTTTCCAAGACAAAAGTGCAAAATTAAAGACAAAAATGCTGAAATTTACTTCAAAAGTTAAGGGAATCAAGTATACAATATACACACTTGAAATATAATGCAAACAACAAACAAATGGATTAAAATGTTAACAAATATAAAGTATCACTAACACCATACACCAAATAATTGCACCAAGTCCCTCATCTAGGACTAAAATCATAAGACCCACCTGTATTAATAATTTATTATCACCATATGGGATCACCTAGGTTGCAAGAGGAGAGGGAGTGGCATCAAAAAAAAAAAAATATATGCTACAAAACCAAATTGTCATACACCAATCACCAACAAAATATAGTGTCCAAATAAAGGATTCATTACCTGGGTAACTTTCAAATACTTATACTAACCGGTGACATTCTTAATGCCTCATAGGCTACCTTAAATATACACCACATCCTTCGTCAAATATAAATAGTACACCATTTTGCTGTTCACACCAGACTGGCAAGGTATGTGAAGGGAAAGGAGGTTCTTCCCTGGTGAATTGTTCAAAGCCGCGAAGGTATCATGATTTAATGTCCCAAAAATATCATACACCTTAGCTGTACTTTTTCACAGCACAACCCTCATAGCACCTGCACATTAACCTTTCACCCAAGTGTCTTGAACACATAAAATGTTACAGCACTAACACAGCACTTTTCTTTTATGCACTATTAACAATACTTTGGAGTCCACACTCTACTGACAAAGGGGTGTATAAACAAATCAGTTTGTCACAAAAAATCTTAACCTAATTTACATACCCAACTAACGTAATAAATACCATCACCTGAAACATAAGGAGTCCAATATAGGATCATTCATAAATTCCTAAATCACAACACATAACCAGATAATTTTTGACAAAACCTCAGTTTTAAGCATAATTCAACAAAAAAAAAAAAAAACATCAGTTCATTATAAACTTCACCACCTCCACAAGCAATTAAAGACAGATATAATTAACCCATAAAATAACAGTTGCATGCATCAACGAACAATAATAATCTTACATTTGGTCAACATCCATCTATCATATCAAATCATAATCAACCGTCAATACTACGTCCAATAATTGGAGTGTTACATTACATAATCTGTTCAACCAAATAAAAGAAACCATATATAAATAATTATTAATACTCAAACAGTTACCACGAGTGACAGAATTCAACAGGTGAAGAAAAAAACACTTATAATTACCCCATTCGCACCTACTCTGCCAGCCGGGATAATGCATCGGCCACCATATTCTCTTTACCTGGGATATGCTTAAACTCTAGATCGAATTCTTGGACCAAAATACTCCAGCGCATCAATCTCTGATTCTTATTCTTGTACCGATTCAAGAACGTTAATGGATTATGGTCCGTACAAACTTTAACGGGCCCACCTGAGGAGGAGAGATAGACATTAAAATGAGTTAACGCTAAGATCAAGGCCAACGTCTCCTTCTCGATTGTGGAATATTTTCTTTGAGGCAAAGTGAGCTTTTTAGAAAAATACGCCACCGGGTGGACAATACCATTTTCGTCAGCTTGACTCAATACAGCACCAACCCCCACATCACTCGCATCAGTGGTAAGCTGAAATGGAGCGTCAAAATTTGGAGCTGTTAACAAAGGCCGACTAATGAGGACCAGTTTTATCCTCTCTAATGCATCCTGAGCCTCCTTACTCCAAACAAATTTAACATTTTTCTTCAATAAAGCAGTAAGAGGTTCCGCAATGTCTGAAAAATTGCGAATGAATCTGCGATAATAGCTTGCCATCCCTAATATCCTTCGCAAATCTTTCCTACATTTAGGAACCTCTACTTTACGAATGGCCTCAATGTTAACCTCCTTGGGAGCCACCATACCTGCTCCTATCTCATGTCCAAGATATACCACCGTTGCTTTTGCAAAATCAGACTTCCTTAAATTAATAACCAGGCCTGCTTTCCTAAGTACTTTGAATAAGGCCTCAATTCTCTTCAGGTGCAACTGCCAGTCGTCGCTAAAGATAACCAAGTCATCGATATACACCACGCACCCCTCTAGACCACTAACCAACGAATTCATAAGTCTCTGAAAGGTGGCAGCAGCGTTTTTCATCCCAAAGGGCATTACCTTACACTGAAATAACCCCTGTTGGGTTACAAAAGCCGAAACACTTCTGGCCCTTTCCGACAAAGGCACCTGCCAATATCCCTTTAATAAATCAAATTTTGTAATGTATTTAGCCCGACCCATGCGATCAATACAATCTTCCACACGAGGCAATGGAAAGCTATCAGCCTTGGTCACCTCATTAAGCTTCCTATAATCGAAACAAAGACGATAGTCTCCGTCCGATTTCTTAACCAACACAACCGGAGATGACCAAGGACTACAACTCGGCTCTATTAAATTATGCTTGAGCATATACTCAACCTCTCTAGCAACAATCTTATTCTTTTTTGGGTTCAACCTATAAGGAGCCTGCTTCACGGGCGTGGCGTCCCCTACGTCCACGTCATGCTGCAAGATCGTGGTCTTGCCGGGCACATTAGAAAACAAGTCCTTATATTTTAAAACCAAATTTCTCAAGGATTGTTGCTCATCCTTACCTAAGTGACCCAACATCTGAGGTAAATTTTCTAAAGCCTCGACATTACCTGCCAGCCATTCACTATCTTTCAAGTCCCTGTCCTCTGAAAAAGAATTATTATTATGCTCATCTGAAAAAGAAGCATTATAACCGACCAAGTCATTTCTACCGTCACAAAGAGTCGCAATTGGCCTAACCTTCTCTCTTTCATGGAAAGCTTTCATCATATTTATATGTACCAATTGATGAGGCCTTCTCCTATCGGGGGTTTCCACCAAGAAGTTAACATTATTTACCTTCTTCAATACCATCCATGGTCCCTGGAAAGTAGCTTTGAGAGAATTACCTGGGATAGGTAACAGAACCAGTACCTTCTGTCCTACGTCGAAGTCCCGGGTCACAGTCTTTCTGTCAAAATAAAATTTCATTTTCTTCTGACTTTTCAACAAATTCTCACCTGCAAAAGACCAAGCCTTGGTTAATTTAGCATTCAAATTATTAAGGTAATCAATCAAATTCAAATCAGGGGCATCTCCCTCCCAAGCCTCTCTCACAATATCCAGCGGACCCCTTACAGAATGTCCAAAAATCAAATTAAAAGGAGAGAGACCGAGAGATTGACCAGGAATAGAGCGGAAAGCGAATAAGAGGAATGGAAGGTTTTTATCCCATTCAGCCCCATTCCCAATACAATATTTCTTTAACATGCTTTTCATAGTTTGGTGAAAACGTTCCAAAGCACCCTGTGACTCTGGATGATAAGGCGAGGAAGTTACATGTTTAATGCCCAATTCAGTCATTTTCTGCTTAAAATAACGACTCGTGAAGTTAGTACCGCAGTCTGACTGAATTACCTTCGGGAGACCAAATTTTGAAAAGAAACCTATTAATGCCTCTACAATCTTTTCACTCCTTATGGACCGCAAGGGGATTGCCTCGGGGTACCGAGACATACGATCCATAATAGTGAAAATATATTCATTTCCACTCTTTGACTTTGGGAGAGGACCAACAACATCAATTAACACTTCCCGAAAAGGTTCAGACACAACTGGGATAGGTATTAATGGAGCCTTTGGAATAGGTAGGTTAGGTTTGCCGACTCTCTGACAAACCTCGCAACTATTAACAAATTTTTTAACATCACCTTTCAGCTTGGGCCAAAAGAAATTATTTAATAACCTACTGACTGTTTTGTGAATACCAAAATGTCCCGCCATCACATTCTCGTGAGCTAATGACATCAACTCATGACGGTAACATTCAGGAACCACAATCTGTCGTATAATTTCGTAATCCTCCCCCGAGGCATGCATTGGTCTACTTATTCTGTATAATATGCTATTAATTACCTTAAAAATAGGAACTGTCACGTTCGTTATCTCACCAGACTCAATAGGGAGACTACCAAACTCCTTTTTCTGAGCCGAAACAAGTTCTTTAAAAGTCCAATTGGGTTTTAATCTAACACTACTACTACTGTCTACAGATACATCACTACGTCCTAAACTACTCAAATCAACGTAGACTGTTGACTCTGCAGCGTCAACAGCCTTTGCCTTAGCACGAGTGACTACCCCTACTTCCACATCCGGATTAATCACAATTGGCACATTTTTATTTTCATACACAATCTCATTTCCGAGAACCACATCCACCTTTTTAATCGGAAATTTATCAACAATAGCCAAACGGACATTCCCCGAAAAATAAGGACAACTAAGATGAAATAGACCAATTGGATAAGATTTTACCGTGTCCGGAAAACCACTCAAAATAACAAACTCCCGATTTTCATACACAAAATCATTCGGGACCGAATCTCTAAGAATTAATGATTGCGCGGCTCCGGTATCACGTAAAATATTCACTTTTTTCCCTTGGCCTTCACCATCCAGCGAGACTTCACCCACGGCCAGAAAATCACCGAAGGAACTGGCAGTTTCTGACTTTCTTAGTCATTGAGTCGGAGAGGGCAGAGCCCCACCCTGACTAGCACTTTTCTCAACCGCCATCACCGGATTACCTTTACTGTTACAAACCTTTTTCCAAGCATAACACATTCTTTTGGTATGACCCCTCTTGTTACAGAAAAAACACGTCAAATGCCTCAGCTTTTGTGGATCATAAACACCCGACTCACCAAGTCTGTTATTTTGCGAGTAATTCACCTTTGATTGGCCATTCGGAGAAACCTTATTTGATTGAACATTCTGAGAAACCTTATTTAACTGAACATTCTGAGAAACATTCTTTTGGTTATTAAAATTACTAGATCTCCCAGAACAACCCCAACGTGGTTTTTCCTTAAATACAGTTTCTTTCATAGTATCTTTATGAGACAAAAAATACTCATCTGACGCCACAGCAACCTCCTGAAGGGAATCTAATTTCAACTCCTCCAAATGAACCTTCAAACGGTCAGGAGTACACCTTTTAAACTCTTCAACCAACAGCAACTGCTTTAGCTTATCAAAATTGTCCACCTCTTTAGATTTCAACCAATCAGTAGCATATTGCTCTTTACTCCTTGCAAATTCTACGAAAGTCTGATTTTCATTTTTACTCAAATTACGGAACCTTTGCCGATAGGCCTCCGGCACGAGCTCATATGCCTTCAACACTATCGCCTTTACACTCTCATAATCCGAGGAGAGATCTTCTTCCAAAGCTACATATACCTTTTGGGCTTTCCCAATCAATTTACTCTGGATAAGGGTAGTCCATAATCCAATAGGCCATTCTAACCTGTTAGCAATTCTTTCGAATGACATGAAGAACTCGGCAACATTATCTTCCTGGAAGTTCGGGACAAACTTCAAAGCCTGAGCTAAATTTGAGAAGGAGGAGGAAGCCTCAACACGAGAAGGAGACCCTGGTGACCCTGGCGTTTGCAAAGCCAACTTAGCTAACTCATGCTTCCTTTCCCTCTCTCTCTCTTCAAACACCATTTTTTGCTGCTGTATTTCCATTTGTTTTAGACTAATCTGTCTATCCAAAATTTCTACTGACAATCCCTCGTCTTGCCTAACCTTGGGTTTGGCTCCTGTCTTAGTCTCCTTAACACACTCATAAACCTTTAGCAATAGTATACCCTTCTTCATTGTTACCGTTCTTTCCACTTCAAAAAAATCTGCCACACTTTCTAACTCCTCTTTGCTTAATTCGGCCAACCTATCCTGCCATCCCTCTCCTTCAAGCAACTCTACGATATTCATGTCATCCATTTTGATTGCAAGTAATTACAACACTTTACATATAACAAAATTATTTCACTTACAATAGCGCCAACCAACCAAACACTGAGGAGGTGTAACCATGCCACCTAACAATAACACCCCAAGAATTACGCTTGCACTGCAACAAGAACACCACAGGATACATTGAATCCTGGCAAGGTCGCCAATTGTAATGGGTCTCGTTGGACCGCAACACACACTAGGTCTACAGGACCATAAATAATCAATATTTAGGTGTTCAAAAGGCAGCAAGCCACAAAGGTGGAAGCAAGCCCAGGTAAATGCAGCACAAGAATAACTCAAGGGGGATAACAAAACAATGAAATAAAAACCAATATATATTACAATTCAATAAAAATACAGAAAATAGTAGCTAGGCCTCATCATTAACATTAAATCAAAAATACCACTTACGAAACATATACCCAAATTACCAGTCAACACATTCAACCTCTGAAGGAGGAAAGGGGGCCCAGAGAGGAATAGAAAACAACGAAAAGAAAGAATAACCTAAATTTTACATGCTAACGGATGATGAGATGATGAAGGTCTCCTCCCATAGGTCCTTCAATAAGGGCAGCGGACGGCAACTCTCAATACCATTAACGGGCTCCAACAGGAAATTAACCTGACACTGCAGCACAGCCGTAATCATATTCATTCATGATCATGGACGCCGGATCCCAATAATCTTGGTCAATAATTTACAAGAAATGAATGACACTCCTTACCGTCGCCAAGCGAGGCCCCTCTGGCAAGTACTGCACCAGAGGCAATAATAAAATGGTAGAGATGTGAAGTAACGGCCAGCTGAGGTGAAGATAAATATATATTCGTTCAGAGACTTGCTGTATATCCAGAGGTAATAGGCTCACAAATCAGGGTGCAGATACCAACTGCCTGTAGCTTGGAAACCCAGTCTCAAGTCAACTCAGCAGAGCCAAAATATGGAGGGGAGAAACAGGGAGGATTAGTCAACAAGACTATACAAAAATACCACTGGAGTGAGGAGACCCCTACTAACAAGAAGGCGAACTAACCATGAACTTTACAGCCTTCGAAAAAAATGAAAGAGGAACTTAAAAACTAACCTAAGTAAGCTAATACATTATAAAAAAAACCTGAGGCTTACTTACAATATATATATATATATATATATATATATATATAAATATA
>NC_090758.1:25533798-25536298 GCF_036898095.1 Palaemon carinicauda | reverse complement strand
AATCAAATGAAAAATCAAGTTTTATTTGAAGTTCATTTAACGTCTCACGGCTCATTTGAGATTGTCAGGTTGACAGACACGAAAATAAGCTTTAAAACTATCAATACGGGGTTCAAGGATAATGCTTTTTAAATGCAAGAAAATTCTCAAAATGTGGTTCTCCATTCTAGTAGTCTTATATATGTAAGAATTATTATTGTCTTTTTATATAAACACATTTCTCTTCATAAAATTCTTATAATGAAATCCCATTTTTTCTTTTATTGCAGCAAGTACCCGCGTTTAATCATACAACTCTAAGATGATGGTCAAACATCTCTATCAAATGTTGTGAAAATAGCAATTAGTTTTTAAATTTTTACTTAAATTTTCGGAAAACCACTTCCTATTCTAACTCCAATCCAGTCCTACATTCACAATAAAATTTGGTATATCTCAAAAAGCTCACGCTGAGTCCACCTATTAGGAAAAGAGGGAAACATGCAAGATGAGAAATCCTTTGAAAGTCAATGACGTTACAACTGGATGACACCCTTGCCATCGAAGGTAAAAAACACAGTTTAATAGAATTATAAGATTCCTATAAATAATCGGTTCAACTTCTTATATTAGTGACATATTGAATCTATATAATTGATATATTTATGCATTAATATAATCATAACCTCGGATAACAGCAAATGAAGTAAAAATAGTCATTTAAAGGAAAATTTGCCAGTCTTCCTTCCCTAATAGTTCGTGTGTGAAATGACATCTGGTGGTGCTTAAGATGAACATTTCAAACCAGACTTTAAAGTCCTTCCTTGGAGAACCGATATATGGTAATTGACGTAATTAGTCAAACGACCATTACATTGGTTAAGGGATTTTTAGCTCATTTACTTTTGTGTTAAATACTAATATTATTTATGCAAAGTCTCGTATTACATCTTAATACGATTATTTGCAGAAGGATTCACTTGTAAATATCACGATTAATTACTGCTATTACGCTCTTTACATCATGATATATACATATACCGTGTTTATATTCAGTTATCTACCGAGGAACAAATCTATACTGTAATTGCAAGACGGTTTTCAATTGTTTATTCAATAAACTACTCAAACAAATTATATCTTAAAGACGAAAGGGAAATATGTTTTAATGAATATTTTGTATAAGAAATAAAAAAAACTAAAAAATTATCAAAGATTAAATAGAAGAAATACAAGGATAGTGAAAATTATCATCAAAATTATAATGCATATTATTATTAACATTAGCATTATAGTTGTTGTTTTTGTTGTTGTTGCTGTTGAATTGTTTCATTTTGTGGTATATGATTCCTAACACGATTTCTTAAAAAAAAAATATCATAATCCCTTGCCTCTGCCATTTATGAGTGGCCTTCAAACCTTGAAACTAAAGTACTTTAAGGACAAATAGTTAGCATAATATAAAAAAAAAAAATCATGAAACGTAATATTGAAAAGAGAAAAGATTGAGGGCAAAGTATTAATAGACCCGGTATACTACAAACTGATTAAAATAACTTCAATATAATCAACCGATTGAAGAGAAATGAAATGTTATTTTGAAATGATTGAACACAATGGTTGACATATTCAGAGCGTCAACTTTCACGAGACTATTTGTCAGTCTTTGTCATTCAAAATCACTTTTTCCGTCTATTTCCCCTGTAAGTCTTCTCATTTATCACTATCTCTCTCTCTCTCTCTCTCTCTCTCTCTCTCTCTCTCTCTCTCTCTCTCCAGTAAACCGCTTAAACATACAGAGCTGAGGTGGGACATGATCTACTAGCGCGATAAAACTATTATTATTATTATCATTATTATTATTATCATTATTATTATTATTATTATTATTATTATCATTATTATTATTATTATTATTATTATTATTATTATTATTATTATTATTATTATATTATTATTATTATTATTACCAGTCAAACTACAACCTTAGTGGGAAAAGCAGGATGAAATAAATTATATGAGAAGTAATGAATGATTGAAATAAAAAAATTTAAGCATAGTAACAACATTCAAATCAATCTCTCATATATAAACTATGAAAAATTCTAAGAAAGAGAGAGAGGAGAGAGAGAGAGAGAGAGAGAGAGAGAGAGAGAGAGAGAGAGAGAAATAAGATAGAATGGTGAGCGCGAATGACAAAACTGTAACTGATATGAAAGCCAAAAAAGAGACATTTGTAATTTTGATAAACGAAGGAAATTATCCTAATTTTATATATAACAAAAAAAAATCCTTAATTCGGAATCAGATAATTTGTAGGTAAAAAATTATGTTTTCCTCTACATAAATCATTATCTTTTCTCTTTCTCCTTTTGTTGATCATTCAAGATCTGCATTTTTTTCATGTTAAGAAATAATTTATTTAATGATATTTCAGATTTCCTTTTATTCCCCTTTTTGTCATCAGTTGTATTTTTCTACCATCTATGGGATCCCACTTATCTTTCCCTTTCCATTGTAT
>NC_090758.1:25506298-25526298 GCF_036898095.1 Palaemon carinicauda | reverse complement strand
AAACTTTTGTGATCGTTCAGTCTCTGGTAAGGATAAAGTGGAAAATGTAGTTAAGAGAAATTCATTGTGATGAAGAGACAACCAAACAGGGAAACTGGCAAAGCCAGGCGTATTAATTAGCGTCCGGCCTAATGAAGAACCACTTAACAGTAAGAGAAAGGAAATGGAAGTCGTTAGCCTTGTGCGTTCATTTTGCAGTGAAAATCAAAACAATGGAGAATTACATAGGAGAGGCGAGATCCTTAATCTGATGGTTAGAATTGGTGATGTTAGTGTTCTAGGATTATTAGATTCTGGGGCTAGCTCTAGCTTAATATCAGAAAGATGGTACAATAGATTCCTAAAACCCAAGAATGTGAATCTCTACAGTGACAGTAATTACATTTACGACATAGCTGGAAATGAATTGAGCATTTTAGGATATGTACTTGTAAATATAAATGTTAATGACATTTGTGTTGAGAAATGTGTACTTTACGTTAAAAAGGATCAATGAGTGAGGGGGTCTAGGAATTAATACAAAACAAGAATGCCTGCTAGGTATGAATATTTTAACGTCTTTATTTAATGAATGGGGACTATCACATTTATTTGAAGATGGAATCGACTGCGGTGGTCAAAAGATAAAAAAATAAAAGTTAGATTGATGGATGCGAAGGGTAGCTCAAAACCTCAAAGTTTGGGCAGACGATAAGCAATTGGGTTTTGCAATTTGTGTACCTGCACAAAATTGGAAATCCCTGGTCGGAGTAGGAAGGTAATCAAAGTATTTATTGATAAACTGAAGAATGTTCCCAGGGAGAATATTTTGTTAGAAGGCATTTAACTGAAAAAATTGACGATCTACAGCCAGGTGTACATATAGTTCCTAGTTTTACAGCTATTGAATGGGGTGTAGGTTTTGTTTGTTTAGCAAACTGGAATGAGAATGAAATAACAATAGAAGCAAATGGAAGGATTGCTGAAGCAACTTTAGCCGTAGTAGAAAACAAAGAGACTTGTTCAGATAATAAGATATTAACAAAAAGAGAATTAAGGGATTTTTGGAAAGTACTAGGAGTTCAGGTTAATGAAAACATAAATGAAGAGGCCTTATGTAAAGTGGAAGAGCTTATTCATAGGTATAGAGACTGTTTTGAGCTTCATGAAGAGGACTTGGGTACAGCAAAGGGATGGGAACACGAAATAAAACTAACAAATGAAACTCCCATTAAACTGCCATACAGGCGAATTGCCTCTGCCTTAATACCAGAGGCCAAAGAACTGTTAGAGGATCTCACAGGAAGAGTAGTTATTGAGGAAAGTGAAAGCCCTTATGCTGCACCGATAGTTTTGGTAAAAAGGAAAGGAGGGGGCTTAGGTTAACTATTGATTATCGGAAGTTGAATAAGAAAACTATCAAGGACGCTTTTCCTCTACCGAGAATATCTGAAAGTCTGGACGTATTAGAAGGGGGTAACTTCTTTTCTACTTTTGACTTGGCACAAGGTTATCATCAGATTCTATTGAAAAAAGAAGACAGACATAAGACAGCATTTTCTGTTCTTGGGGTCATTACCAGTACAAGAGGTGTCCAATGGGACTCACAAATAGCCCTGCTACATTTCAGAGGTGTATGGAAAACTTTGGGAGACTTTGCTTATGATTTTTTACTTATTTATCTGGATGATCTTATTAGCTTTACAAAGTCTATTGATGAACATTCAGAAAAAGTTGAATTATTATTAAAAAGATTAAGGGATTTTGGCTTGAGGTTAAACCAGAGTAAAGGTAATTTTCTGAAGACTAGCGTCAGATGTTTAGGATTTACAATCAGTAATGACGGTATTGGTCCGGACCCAGAAAAAGTAAGGGCTGTAGAAGAATGGAAAAGACCAGAGACTGTAAAAGAGGTGAGAGTTTTTCAGGGTTCTGCAGTTTCTACAGGCGTTTTATAAAAAATTTCGCTCAAATTGCTAAACCACTCAACACACTGTTAGAGGGGAAAATAAAGAAGTCTAGCGAGAAAGTTAAGGATAAATGGCAGGAGAAAGAAGAACAAGCATTTCAGACATTAACACAATCTCTCATGAATGCTCCCATATTGCAAGGGATTGCATTTGGTAAGGATTTTACTTTAGAAATCGATGCAAGTTTTGAAGGTCTAGGGGCAGTATTATCACAAAAATGCGGCAAGAAGCTACATCCAGTAGCTTATGCTAGTCGATCCTTAAGAAAGTATGAGAGAAACATGAGAAATTATAGCTCAAGGAAGTTGGAATTATGTGGTCTGCATTGGGCAATGGCTGAGAAGTTCAAGATGTATCCGATTGGAAATAGGTGCACTGTTTTTACAGATAATGGGCCTCTAAGTAACTTGAGTTCAGCTAAGCTAGATCACACTGAGCAGAAATGGGTGGCAGATTTAGCAGTGTTTGATTTTAAAATAAAGTTTAAGCCAGGAAAGGAAAACTCTAATGCCGATGCGCTCTCGGGGCAGGTTAGGGACGCAGAGGACCCTGGTGGTGATGATATCTGGATTGAACCTTATGAAACAAGTGACTCCGTCAGAGTCATCACATCACAGGACATATCAGACTGGGAGGATATAAAAAAAAGCAAAAGATATGTCCTATTTCAACAGTTGTTAGAAAATGGATTTTTGGTGAACCGGCGGAAACAGAAATTCTTAAATTACAACCTGTATTAATCACATGGAAGAGAGAATTAGAAAATTTACAGATAAGAAAAAAAATAATTTATTAAGTAGATACCGACGAATTCCAAAGATCAAAATGGAGGTTAGCAGTTCCATTAAGCCTTCGGAAAAAGTTTGTTGGAACTTCATGATAAATTTGGTCACCAGGGAATAGAGAGATCAGAGAAGGTTTTAACTAAGAGGGTTTATTGGCCAAATGTTAGGGATTTTGTTAGGGAATATATTCAAAATTGCTTAGTATGTTTGACCACAAAGGAGGACATGCCGGGTGTTAAAACTACTCCAGTTCACATTAAAACCAGCAGACCATTTGAACTTATCACAATGGACTTCTGATCTGTTGAGAAATCTTCAACGGGTAAAGAGCACATTCTTGTTTTAACGGATATGTTTAGCAAATTTTTATGGACGTTCCCAACTAAAGACTAAAAAGCTACCACTGTAGCCCAAATTATGGTCAACGAGGTATTTTATAAATCTGGCATTCCGGAAAGAATATATTCTGACCAAAGTAGAAATTTTGAAAGCAGTTTGGTTCGGTCAGTTTGTAAAATCTTTAATATCTCAAAATCTCGAACGTCTCCTTATCATCCTCGGGGAAATGGCCAGACTGAACGGGCAAAGAGAACAATATACAGTTTATTGCGAACACTGGATGAAGAGAAAAAGCAAAAATGGATTTTATATATGCAGTCACTAATCTCAATTTATAACTGAACCCCTCATTCAGTAACAGGATATTCTACTTATTTTTTTGTTATTTGGTAGAGAACCAAAATTAAGTATTGACTGTTGGGACTCCGATTTAGATATCGAAGGGACACAAAGAGATAATGAATGGGTTAATAAGCAATTGAAGATACAGAGAGAAGCATGGGAAATTGCAGGGCATAACATTCGTAAGAACTGGACATTGAAAGCAAAGGGCAGGTTGCAACAGTCTGGGGATAATGAATTAAAGGTAGGACAAAAGGTTTTAATAAGAGAAAACGAAGTAATTGGGAGAACAAAGTTAAAGGATAGGTTTAAGAGTGAAGAATGGGTCATTGGAAAAATATTAGATGACAAATGTGGCCTGTTTAGAATACGACCAGTTGGGTATGAATCTAAAGTAATACACAGAGCCAGTATCAGACCATTAAAGTCTTGTAGAGTAAATAGTAATAGTGATATATCAAATCCAACAACTAGAATTGCCGATGAAGATGAAGTTGAAATGCCTGATATGGAAGAAGTCTTGAGGAAATTTGGTATTGATACCGATAAGATAAATGGAAATGGAGAAGTAAGAGAAATATTGCCTTCACTTAGTATAAATAATGATAAAGAAAGCAAAGATAATATAAATGACAGTTTTAATAAACGTCTTAGAAGATCCGAAAGATTGAAAGAGAAAAGGGAAACAGCAAAGGAAAAAAAAAAGTGTAAAACTTTATAATTTTTTTCGATGGGGACATCGACAAAAGACGGTGGTTAATGTATAGCACTTAACAATTACTTTACTTATGATAGTTAAAGTTGGCACGTTACTTTTATGAAGAGGTTGTTGATTATACCTTTAAGAAATGTCGCTACACTTGTTTACTTCTTTTAAAAGCAATTTCTTAAGAAAACCAGACTACCACTACCATAGTTATAGTATTCAAGCGAAGAGGACCACCCAACAAACAGGAAACTAATTGAAACAGTCTGCACGAAGAGGAATACTTCTTTTATAACATGCTCACTGGCAGCAGGTTATCCTGATTAAAAAAAGACTCTATATTTCTTGTGTTGTGCTATTCCAGGTACGTTATAAACTATTGTGACATTAAAGCATCCTGACTAATAGTGCAAAGTGAAGTTTATGTGTGAATATTAAAATTCTATTTTCGATGTTCATAAATTTTATCTCTATCTGACTAAGATTATATATTTTTCATAGGGTGTTGTGGTATTAAATGCATTGATGGGCCACGTTGGTGTTTCCTTCATTCATCCGTCTTCTATATATATATATATATATATATATATATATATATATATATTTTTGGGCTCAAGCCATGTCGTCCTGATGGAAGTTCCTATAGGGTAGCTTCCTAGGGTATATTACAACTACGGCGATATTCCCAGAGAATTTACCTTAAGGTACCAGAATTCTAACTCCTGGAGCGAGTATCCCTCGTGAAAGGGATATCGCGACATATCAGAGGACGTATTCTAGACACGTCACATGGCAATCTACGACCTGAATAGAGATTCGTCTCGTAGGAGGGAGATTGACGAGATACGAATTCGGGAAAGAAAAAGGGGAGCCGCTCCCAAGGCATCCCTATCCCCCGATTCGTATGCGTGCCTGGCGCCAATCCTGGCGCCATCTGTATTCCTTTTTGCGTAGCTTAACAACTCGGTGTTTTTTCCTGTTTTTCTCGCAAATCTTGGATTTATTCAGCTTTTCATGGCTTCTTCGTCTTCGTTGACCTCGGATAAGTTGAGTATAGTGTCTGTTATGTATAAATGTAGGCTCTTGGTAAAATTTTGAGTGATTAATAGGATTAATCTTTGATACAAGAGCCGTAGCCTACCAGAGGTGTCCTGGACACTGTCACTCGCTAGGTATAAATTAGTTAGTCAGAGTGACATTCCTGGTTGTTTTGCTTAATAAAATTTAGCTATTTAGCTTTACATAGGATTTCCTTTCGTGCTTAGTATTATTTGGCGAAGTATTCGCCATTCTGGCCTACGCTAGGCCATGTAGCCTAGTCGTTTGGTCCTAGTACTTAATGCATGATTATGGTTTTTCCGAGTGTAATTAAAATTTTATTGAAGCTTTAGGCTATATTTTATACATGTTAGACTGTGTGGAATATTTCCAAGATTGTATACGTGAGAGTTTCGGTGAATTAGGTAATCGATTCTCTTGGTGCCTAGGCTAATTGCTTATGGAGCCTTAGTATACTTTATCATACTCCCCGGTTGCTTTCTTTTCTTCGGAGAAGGTATGCAATCCCTTTCCCTCTGTTTAAGCCTTGGGCTTATCCCTAAGTGGTTTTTTCCGAATTTATTTTCGATAAAACTATACTAGGGTGTTACTGTACCTTCCTGTTCCAGCAGAGTCTGGTTCAAAGAGGGTCAGAACAACAGAGTTTTTAGTCTGAGTCCGTGTTGTTTGGCTTGGGGCAGAGTCTCCCTCGCTGACCTAACACTTACAAAGGGAGCTGAGCTCCCTTAGGTCACTGTCGAAGGTTTCTGTAGTTATGATTCCTTCTTGTGTGATCGACCAGACTAAGTCCTGTTGCTGTTCTCGGGGAGGATAAATCTTCCCTTGGGAGTTGCAACGCCTTCCTTGCTTTGGTGCTCTGGAAGCTGGCAGGTATTATACTACTGCGCTGGCCCTTTCCCTTAGATCTCCCTTAGGCTAAGACAGAGTTCTTGGCTACGGGTGATCTGTCACTAAAGCAAGGTTGGCAGGACCCTCTTGTCCCTTCCCCCTCTATCTCCGTAATGGCCTAGCCATTACTGTACTGTACCTTGCCGGCCGGCAGAGCTGGCCGGCAGGGGTATTACTGTACCATATGTCATTCTACTTCTGGACCTAGTATAGGTTGGGATTTGGATTGACTAAGCCCATTGCCGGCCGGCAGAGACGCTGGACGGCAAGGGTCTTATGTTTTCGAGTGCTGCCCGGACCTCTCTTGGTCCCTCATCCATGCCTGCCGGCAGAGCCGGACGGCATTGGTCAAGGAAGCCTGAATTAAGTTTCTCCCCTTCCTTATATGCACTCTTTCGGTTGCCGGGCTGGGGGGGTTGTGTACACTCTTATCCCGGCATCCATTCTATTTTCTTCTAGTGCTGTACCTGTCCCGGCAGCCGGCCTATGAGGCCGGCAGCCGGGCAGGGGTAGTCTTCTGGTTCTTTTGCTGCCGGCTGGCATCGGTCTTGTACCTTTGCCGGCCGGCTTATGTCAGTCCTTGTCTGCCGGTCACCAAGAGTGTGGCCGGCAGCTGGGTACTACCTTGTGTAGTTGCTGGCCGGCAATCATTGCCGGCCAACACTGGCTGTTGCTGGCCGGCAGCTGCTGCCGCCGGCACAGGAATTTGAACCAGAGGGCTGCCGCCCTATAGCTGTTAAGTAGTATACTTTAAAGCTAATTGTGGTGTGTGCCGGCCGGCAAAGGCAGGCCGGCACACATCCTCCTATACTGTACTAGTATTCTTCTGTATAGCATATACAGTAAGAAGAAAACTATAGTAAAAGTTTAGGTACAAGCACTGTATCTTCTAACACTATTGTGTTTTCTTACACAGCCCTTTGCTGTTGCCCTCAGACAGGAGCAGAGTTCTTCCCCGTCTATTATCCAGGATTTTTAAAATCATTGCCTAGGTGTGAGCTCCACCTGTTTCCTATGGAAACCTTGCATTGGTTACTCTAGTAGAGATAAACCATTTTTGATTTTATTATCTGGAAGGCTGCAACAATGGGTTGTGAGGGAAACACAAGTGTGTGTCTTTCATTTATGAATTGTTATGCTATACTATGCATATCCAGTGATACATAGTTCACTTGATACTCATGGAAATTTCTTCTCTTTACAGAAGGACACTCCGAAGTGGGGAAGTGCTTTCTGCAATGTCAGCAGCAAGAACCTCTGCGGACATGAGTTTTGTAGGAGACACGCAGCATACGCTGTCTCCAAGGATGATCTCCGGTATTGGGACCCTCAGGTATGTACTGTGTGCACTAACCTGATTAATGAGACATTTAAATAGCTAGGAAGAAGCTTCGTACCTGGGTAAGGGGCTTCCAAAAGTACACTTCTGGCCCTTATCTTCCAAGTGAGAAGATGAGGGCGTATCTTTTCCCTAAGGCATCAGCTGAGGCAGTGATTCCCCAGCCTCAAGAGGAGATCCCTAAGTTCAGATCCAGGTGGATGCTGAAGTCGCGGTCGCGATGCAAGACATCCAGCTAAATGACCAGGATATCTGATGTGGACGGGTGTCAGGAGGAAGACCTCCTTGCAGAAGCCCAGGATGAAGTTCAAGTCCCTCTACATCGGCCGGTCTCCCAGTAGAGCTGGGACAGGCCCTCTCTTCTATTGTTGGAATGATCCAACAAATGCAGAAGGAGAATCAGGAGAAGGCGGCTGCAATGGAACTGCGAATGCAGTGCCTTGCAGAATCACATGGGCCCCAGAAAAGCTCAATGTGAAAGACCTTCCTTTGTGCTCGGATGCTAACCCATGGAGGTATGCTGAGCACATGTCGATGACGACTGGAAAGATCGTCATCTCGGATATGCTGGGCTCAGTTCCCCTGGAGGGTGGAATTCTGGCCCAGCAAGGCACCATATCCGGACTGTTATGTCCGGCGGAGGAAGGAACCAGCTTCAAAGGAGGAGGCAGAGCCGAAGGAAGTCATAGTGATGACCATGCTAAGGCTCAAGCTCTACTTTCATCTTCGATGAAAGAGAGGGGCTTCTCTAACTCAAAGGTAGCTGCATTGAATAGGAAGCTCCCTTCCTTTGTGTCCTCGCCTACTAGAGCCTTCCCCCTTTTTACAGAAAGGGTTTCTGGCTGTACTAAAAGCAATCGAGGCCGGCAAGTCTTGCCCCTCCCTAGAGGAGTGTAAACCCTTGTCGCTGGCCCTGCCTATGGACCACAAAGATTGGAAGGACGTCCATCTTACGTTCTAAGTGGAAAGTTGGAGGCTGATATTGCCGGACGTCAGTTCGGCAAGGACCCCCTAAGCTGTCTGACTTTCTTTTGCGAAGTGAGCTCGATACAAAAGAAAGACTGACTGCCTCAATGTCTCTTCAGACTACTCTCGAGACGATGGCAAGTGACCCCAAGGTCCATGAAATGTTCATGGTAGTGGCCAAGCCTCATCTGGCCACAGTGACGAAGGACCTTTATGGCTTCGTCAAGGCAAGGAGAGCTTGTAGGGAGTTCGTGTTTACCTCGGCTACAGTGAGGCACGAGCTAAAGAAACTAATCTCCTCCAACATTTGGGGAAAAGACCTTTTTCCCTACCGACTTGGTCAAAGAAGTTTTTGATAAAGCCACCTTGGAGAATAGAAACCTTCTCCAGAAGTGGGGCCTGGCTATCAAAAGAAAGTCTTCCCGGATGAGGGTCCTCAACCAAAGAGGAAGACTATGAGGACTAGGCTACCGTCTCGGCCAGCCAAGCCTCTTAGACAGCAACAGCAACTGCAATTGCCATTGCCCCCAGTGCCCCAGATCGTGGTCACAAACCCCGACCACCTTTCAGTGGGTACCCCAGGCCGTGTCGACACAGTCCACGGCATTCACCCCAGCGTTCGAAGGGCAGTCTACTTCCTTTCGAGCAAAGCCTAGAGGAGCAGCCAGAGGCTCGTCTAGACGCCCTTCAAGGGGAAGGGGATTCAGGTGTGGTCGTGGTCAGGAAGGCAAGACCTCACGACGGCAGTCCAAGTGAGGTGATACCGGTAGGAGGGAGACTTCTGAAATTTCGGGATCGGTGGACCTTCGATCCCTGGGCCCACAGCCTACTCAAGAATGGATTGGGCGGGAGCTGGTACAGCACTCCACCCCCGTACCTTCGGTTTTTTCCAACACTCCACCCCCGTTATGGAGGAGTACGTTCAAGAACGGTTGGAGAAAAAGGGTGAAGCCCATCAATTTCTAAGGGAGGCTGTTTTGTGTTCCCAAGAAAGACTCGGAAAAGCTCAGAGTCATTCTGGACTTGTCGCCACTTAACAAGTTCATAGTGAATTGCAAATTCAAAATGCTAACACTGCAACACATAAGGACCTTACTGCCCAAGAGGGCATATTCCGTCTCTATAGACTTGTCAGATGCCTACTGGCACATTCCAATTAGCCATCGACTCTCCCCCTACCTAGGGTTCAGGCTACAGCGAAGACTATACGCCTTCGGAGCCATGCCATTCGGGCTAAACATAGCCCCAAGGATTTTTACGAAGCTTGCGAGCATAGCTCTCAAACAATTTCGCCTAAAGGGAATTCAGGTAGTAGCCTACCTGGACGACTGGTTGGTGTGGGCAGCATCCGAGACAGAATGCTTGCAAGCTTCCAGTCAGTGATCCAGTTCCTAGAGTACCTAGGCTTCAAGATCAACAGAAAAAGTCTCGACTTTCTCCATCTCAAAAGTTCCAGTGGCTAAGATCCACTGGGACCTTTTGTCACACCGTTTCTCCACCCCAGCGAAGAAAAGGAAGGAGATAGCGGGTTCTGTCAAGAGACTTCAAGATTCCGAAAGGATATCAAGACACGAGCAGGAGAGAGTACTGCGCTCTCTCCAGTTTGCTTCGGTGACAGACCCAGTGCTAAGAGCACAGCTAAAGGATGCAATCGGAGTTTGGAGAAGTTATGCATCAAACGCGTGAAGAGATCTGAGAAGACCAGCCGCTTCGGCTAAGTACTCTTCTCAGGCCTTGGTCCCAAGCCAGACATCTATAGAAGTCAGGTTCTTCTTCAGCCACCTCCCCCGTCGGTGACGATTCACTCAGACGCCTCAAAGGAGGGATGGGGAGGTCACTCTCATCGGAAAAAAGTCCAGGGGACTTGGTCCAGGCTATTCAAGACCTTTCTCATAAAACTTTCTAGAAGCTAGGGCAGTGCTCCTTACCTTAAAGAAAGTCTCCCCGCGTCATTCGTTCCACATAAAGTGGTAATAGACAGCGAGGTAGTTGTAAGATATTTGAATCGACAAGGATCGAGGTCACCACCTCTCAACCAGGTGATGTTGGCCGTCTTCCGATTGGCGGAAAAGAAGAAGTGGTACCTGTCGGCAGTTCACCTTCAAGGAGTCCGCAATGTGACAGCGGACGCTCTATCCAGGATCACACCGATAGAGTCGGAATGGTCCTTAGACGCAGGATCATTCTCCTTCATTCTGAATCAGTCCCAGAACTGCAGATAGACCTCTTTGCGACGAAAGACAACAAGAAGTTGCCCCTGTACGTGCCCCGTACGAGGACCCCTTAGCGGAAGCAGTGGACGCGATGTCCCTCGACTGGAACAGATGGTCCAAGATTTATCTGTTCCTTCCTCACAACCTTCTGTTGAGGGTCCTCAACAAACTGAGATCCTTCAAAGGGTAGCGGCAATAGTGGCCCACAAGTGGCCGAACAGCGTGTGGTTCCTCCTGGCATTGGAACTGTAGCTGAAGTTTGTACCACTACCAGATCCAGTTCTGACCCAGCGAGTCCAGAAGTCAACTGTCTGCGCTTCATTACAGAAAACCCGGACCCTGCAGTTCATGATTTTCTCTCCCTAGCGGTGAGAAAGCGTTTCGGGATTTCGAAAGCCAGTATAGACTTCATTGAGGAATATAAATGCAAATCTACTAGAAGGCAATATGAGTCATCTTGGAGAAAATGGGTGGCCTTTTGTCAAGGCGAAGATTCCGCAGGAGATCTTGACAGACTTCTGCTTATCTTTTTTCCCCACCTCCATGGTCAAGGGTTGGCAGCGAACACGATTTCAGCGTGTAAGTCTGCTTTGACAAGACCCATTCTATATGCCTTCCAGGTCGACCTAGGTAACGAGATCTTTAATAAAGTCCCGAAAGCCTGTGCTAGGCTCAGACCTTCAGCACCTCCAAAGCCCATTTCATGGTCTTTAGACAAGTTCTTCATTTCGCTTCTCTGTTGAGCAATGAAGAATGTGCGTTAAAGGATTTGACACAAAAAGTTATTTTCCTAATTTGCACTCGCGTCCGGGGCCAGGGTTAGTGAAATTGTAGCCTCTCGAGAGAGGCAGGTCGTGTTCAGTTCCTGGATGGGGAAGAACTGAACCTGTTTCCGGATCCTACGTTTCTCGCCAAGAATGAGTTACCCACCAACAGGTGGGGTCCCTGGAGAATCTGCCCTCTGAAAGAAGATGCATCTCTATGTCCAGTAGAATGCCTAAAGGTCTATCTTCATAGAACTTCAGACTTCAAGGGTGGTCAACTATTCAGGGGAGAAACATCAGGCTCAAATTTATCTCTGAATCAACTCAGAGCAAAAATCACATATTTTATTCGCAGAGTGGATCCTGACAATACACCCGCAGGTCACGATCCGAGGAAAGTTGCCTCATTCTTAAATTTCTTTAATTGCATGGATTTTGAACATCTCCGTTCATACACTGGCTGGAAGTCTTCCAGAGTGTTCTTTCGCCACTATGCGAAGCAAGTAGAGGAACTAAAAGAGATCTGTGGTAGCAGTGGGTCGCGGTGTTAACCCTACTGTTTAACTCTGCGAGGAACAGTGGTCTTAATTGGGACGATTAATTCCAGGGTGAGTGTGTAGTTACATACTGTACTACAAACTAAGTGAGGGCACTGTGTTGCCCATCCAGACTGTTCCATTTCCGAAGGTGAACCTAGCATAAGTACAGACATGTGTGCCGAGCGTTTCTAACGCTAATGTCATTGATTTGTAATACAGGCTTTTATGACTTTGATACCTCGGTATCTTAAAAGTGGCATCTAATGTTTTTCTTTCAGACAAACAAGCCCTGTTTACTATCATACTTATGCTTAAAGTTTTGGGTTATCCTCTTCTTATATATATATGTATAATTGTGGTTAACCTGTCTGTTTATTGTCTGTCAATAAGCTTGTTCTTGAGAACCTTGCGTCTCCTTCACCTGTGTCAATTTATTGGTATAATTGAGCATTCATTCTATGTACCTTATCTGGGATAATTCTAATAGAATTGTTCCTTTATGCAAGCTATGTTGCATTGGTTTTCCTCCTATGCGGATATAAAACCTTTGGCCAATACAAGTATTGTGCGGAAAACTGGTCGATATTTCATATTGACGCAGTGGTCCTTTACAAACTATGCTTTACTTAATATAGGGCGAGACCACTATATTAGCTTGCCTGGTATTCATACATAGATATATGTACTCTTCGAGACTTTCCAGAGTCTAGTAGGACTCTTCCCTGTAGGGGGCAGGAAGCTCTAACATAGTTTATAGTTAGTTGAAAAGATGTATAACGGTAACATCTTAGGTCTCTAGGTCTAGTCGACTGGGAATAAATATCTCCGGGGAGTACGGCACGTTCTGAGAATCCACAGATACAGTAATGCTCTGGTACACTTCCATCAGGACGACATGGCTTGAGCCCAAAAAAACGGATTTTGAGCGAAGCGAAAAATCTATTTTTGGGTGAGATAGCCATGTCGTCCTGATGGACCCGCCCTTGCCTTTCTAAGAAAGGGCTGTAGGACCCCTCCCTACATACAGTATCTGTAGCACCTCGTGTACGCTACAAGGAATACAGATGGCGCCAGGATTGGCGCCAGGCACGCATACGAATCGGGGGATAGGGATGCCTTGGGAGCGGCTCCCCTTTTTCTTTCCCGAATTCGTATCTCGTCAATCTCCCTCCTACGAGACGAATCTCTATTCAGGTCGTAGATTGCCATGTGACGTGTCTAGAATACGTCCTCTGATATGTCGCGATATCCCTTTCACGAGGGATACTCGCTCCAGGAGTTAGAATTCTGGTACCTTAAGGTAAATTCTCTGGGAATATCGCCGTAGTTGTAATATACCCTAGGAAGCTACCCTATAGGAACTTCCATCAGGACGACATGGCTATCTCACCCAAAAATAGATTTTTCGCTTCGCTCAAAATCCGTTATATATATATATATATATAGAGGTATAAATATATATATATATATATATAGAGGTATAAATATATATATATATATATATAGAGGTATATATATATATATATATATACATATATATATATATATATATATGTGTATATATATATATATATATATATTCTATACAGTATATTTATCCATCTATCTATCTATCTATCTATATATATATATATATATATATATACAGTATATTTATCCATCTATCTATCTATCTATCTATATATATATTCTGTATATATATATATATATATATATATTTTATACAGTATATTTATCCAACTATATATATATATATATATATATACAGTATATTTATCCATCTACCTATCTATCTATAGATATATATATATACTGTATATATATATATATATATATGTGATGCATCTGGAAGAATTTAGTTATTAATATATGCACTGAAAAATATCACACGGCATTTCATCCCACTGCTGCCACCATTTGTGATGCGTTGTTGGGCATTTTATTTTTCTTTCATTAAGCACCACTTTAATATTATTTTGATTAAATAAATGTATCTCTTCAATCCTTTCAGTGCAATAAAATTATTTATATCTAGACCCTCAGGAAAGTGGGTGATGTTAAAATGCCGTATAGTTCCTTAACTTTACTTCTGGAACTTGATGTACATTAGCTTTACAGTAATCTTCTACGTGGAATAATTGGGTTTTAAATACAGACTGGAACAATATAAATTCTTGAAGATTGGAGGCTGCAACCGTAGACTTCTGCTACCACTTCAGCGTTTTGGATGCGAAATCCTTGAATTCTCTTCAGGGCGATTTAGGGATCTCTTCTTCGTAGCTGTGTCCTCTCATTGTCACGCTTCTTGGTAATTTTTCCTTCATCGAAGATAATCTTCTACCTCCCTGTTGAAAGGTAATTTGTTGGCAGTTAGGGAACTCGGTCCCTTCGTTGTCCGTCTTTGTAAATATCTTGTTGTTAACTTGACGTTTAGTTAGTGCAGGCCAACCGTGCACCAGAGGTAAGGCCTCCCCCATGACGGGGGGAGAGGAAGAAGGGACAACCGATTATCGCGGTTACTTGTAGGAAAGAGCTGCTTCCTCCATGCGTTTGTTGCTTAAGTATCCCAGAACAAGGGCGTTGTAATTGCGTCACGTCATGTGACTCTTCTTGTGTTCTATTGGTCCCTTCTTCTGACGTAATGGTAACGTCATACATATGTCACTTCCGGTTTCCCGGCAAGCTAACCGGCTCGCATTCCATTTGCGTTGTTTTGGCCAATTTATCGCTTATGTCAGCACTTTTCACAAACAGTGCATCTCGAGTACCACCTCACACTGATTTTATTTTTCTCGTCTCTCTCTCTCTCTGTCTCTCTCTCTCTATTTCAATGTCTCTCTATCGTTTAACTAACGAATAAAACTCATAAATACTTGATCAAATACACATATCACCTTATTCCGTATGAAATATTTTCCTTTACATGACATATATATATATATATATATATATAAACAAGACCCCAACGGCGGAGCTTCCCAGCGCCGGCGGAAGAGGGCAATGCATGTCGGGCAGGCAACAAGGCGGGCCTTGACATAACAAGAACCTGGCAGCCCGATGCAACCAACATTGGAGAAGCTGCCTGTCTCATATGTCTTGAGCCGCGGTGAAAACGGTGTGGGCCAAGTGTGTGCGCGAGGCCGTTGCAAAGCCACGACCACCAAAAACAATATACCCAGCTACTGGCATTCTGTCGTTTCCTCCACCCTTCTTCAAGTCTTTCTCACCATCATCATCATCATTACCACCACCAAGTCCTGAGGCGAGAGCACCGTGAGTGAAGGGGGTAGGCCTGGATAGCTGGAAGCCCTTAGCCTATGACTTCACTCAGGCGGAGAGTCTAAGATTCAGTCGCTCTCTGGTGACGGTGCCGTGACACCAGAGTTCGGCTGCTGGACCTGTGAATGGGCTGGCCTATTGAGGACACCGCAGCCCACCCCACATGGGGAGGCCCCTAGAAAAGGTGGGGTAAACATCGGACACGGCAAACCTGTCTGGTCAGCTCAACGCGGCTGGCGGACATCCCACTAATGCGGTCGAAACAGCAAGAAAAAAATATTAAACTTAGGTGTGTGGAACATACGCACCCTCCAAGACGTGACGAACACCAACCGCCCGGAACGACGTATAGCCCTAGTCTGCAAGGAGTTAGCCTGCTTCAATGTTGATGTGGCGGCTCTTAGCGAGACCAAACTACCCGAAGAGGGCAACATCAGGGAAGCTGGAACAGGCTACACCATCTTCTGGAAAGGCAAGGCCCTAGAGGAGCCTCGCATCCACGGTGTCGGCTTCGCCATCCGTTCCCAGCTAGTGCAGCAGCACAGCCTCACTCTCAGGGCCATCAGTGAGCGCCTGATGACTGTCCACATCCCCATCACACGGGGCGGACACCTCACCCTGATCTCTGTCTATGCCCCGACTATGACCTCAACCGAGGATGAAAAAGCTGCCTTCTACACCCAGCTCGACCGCACCATCCATGCAGTGCCCGCCAATGACAAGCTCGTTGTGCTTGGCGACTTTAATGCCCGAGTAAGCAAAGACCATCGCCGGTGGGAGGGAATCATCGGCTGCCATGGCATTGGAAATTGTAACGCCAATGGCCAACTCCTACTGGGTCTGTGTGCATAACACCAACTTGTTGTAACCAACACCATCTTCCAGTTACCAAAACGACAAAAGACCACATGGAGACACACACGGTCTAAACACTGGCACACCCTGGACTACGTCCTGACCAGAGCCAGAGACCGAGGAGAGGTCCGCATCACCCTATCCATGCCCGGAGCGGACGACTGCTGGACGGACCACAGACTCCTCATCTCCCGACTTTCCATGACGACCCTACGACCAACCAGAAGGGCACCTGACAGCGTACTACACCAACACTTTGAATGTAGTAAGCTCCGCAACCCAGAGGTGGCACAGAACTACAAGGAGGCCTGGGTCAGGCCACTGTTGAGCACCACTGGACCACCCTCAGAAATGCCATGGCCCGTGCCGCGGAGGAAACACTAGGCTACACTACCAAGAAACGGCAGGATTGGTTTGATGAGAATGATGCTACCATCTCTCTTCTCATTGAAACCAAACGACAAGCACGCCTGACTTTGGAAAACCAACCAACAGCAGCTAACAAATGTGCTCACAAGGTGGCTGAAGCTGGTTGCCAAAGAGGGATCCGTGAAGCCAGAACACCTGGTGGCAAAGAAGAGCCTGCAGAAATACAGAGTTTTGCTGACCAACGTGACCTGTGCAGCTTCTATGCAGCAACAAAGGAAATATTCGGTCCCACATGGTCATCAGTGGGCAGCCTGAAGGACGCGGATGGGGCCACGACCATCACCGACAGCGAGGGCATCCTGGCCAGGTGGAGGTCTCACTTGAGAACCTCCTTAATGACCAAGCAAACACCCCAGACGATCTCCTCCAAATGTCCCCGCAGCATCCCGTCCGTCACTGGATGGCACTACCACCCTCCATCCATGATTTCAACAAAGCCCTGCAGCGCATGAAGCCCGGCAAAGCCCCAGGGCCATACAACATCCCGTTGGAGCTCCTCACTCACGGTGGCTCCGGTTTGAGGAACCGTTTGATGCTTCTTATACTGAAAATATGGGAGACCAAGACCCCCCCCCCCCCCAGTGACTTCCGCAATGCAAACATCGTTACCATCTTCAAGAAGGGAGACAGGGAGAACTGTAACAACTACCAGGGAATATCACTACTAAGCATCGCGAGTAAGATTCTCGCTCGGATTCTCCTTGACCGCCTCCTTATTCTCGCAGAAAACGTCCTGCCAGAGTCCCCAGTGCGGCTCTCGACCTTCCCGCGGGACCATAGACATGATCTTCTGTGCGCGACAACTACAAGAGAAGAGCCTCGAACAACAACAGCCCATAATGTTCATCTTCTGGGATTTGAAAAAGGCCTTCGATAAAGTACCTCGACCTGCCATGTGGGCTGTCCTCAAAGATATGGCTTCCCACCCAATTTTGTCAAGCTGGTGCGTGCCCTCCATGACGGAATGGTTGGGAGAGTCTGCCACCAGAACTCTCTTTCAGACCCATTCCCCATCAACGGTGGCCTGAAGCAGGGCTGTGTTCTAGCCCCAACGTATTTCTCGCTATATACCGCAGCAATGCTCAACGAGATTCCCCAAGACACACCCTCAGTCAACCTACGTTTCCGCATGGATGGAGGCGCTTTCAACCTCGCCAGATTCCGCGCCAGAACCAAGACCACCTTGTGTGCAGTACGAGAACTGCAGTATGCTGATGACAATGCCACCCCAGGTCAGACGGCAGAGACCTGCAGTCGTTAGCTGATGCATACAACTCTGCCTACGAATGTTTTGGGATGCAAGTCAACACAGATAAAACCAAGACCCTCGTCCAGCATCCACCAGGACTGATGCTCCCAAACTTCAATCCCACAATGAATGACCACCGTTAGAACAGGTGGACCAGTTCTCCTACCTAGGGAGCATCCTAACATCAGCTCCCAAAAGCAAAAAGGACGTGGAGAACAGGATCAGGGCATCCCACTCTGCCTTTGGCCGACTCAACTGCCGTGTAATTAACAACCATGCACTGACAATGACCACCAAAATAATGGTGTTCAGGGCATTAGTCCTCTCAACGCTCCTGTATGCATGTGAAAAATGGATGCTATATAGAAACGATATTAAAACCTAGAACGCTTCCAGCAAATGAAACTGAGGCAGATCTTGAAAATCCCCTGGGAGAGACATACCACCAACATTGAAGTCTTAGAATGTGCCTCACTGACCAGCGTGGAGGCCACCATCATCCACCACCGCCTCCGCTGGATAGGACACGTGCATAGGATGGATCCATCTAGGCTCCCAAAGAAAATATTCTACAAGAACTGACCCAGGGCACCAGACCACGAGGAGCCCCGAAAATGCGCTCTAAAGATCAATTAAAGCGCACCCCAGGCCTCTAACTGACATCGATCCTTCGTCATGGGAAGAAACAGCCAGGGACAGGAAAACCTTGAGAAGTACAGTACACCATGGCACCCGTGGACTTCGAGGAGAGGAGGAGACAAAATGAGGAGCTAGGAGGAGAAGAAGGAGAGAGCAATTAGAACAGCCCCGCCCACCACCTACCCTCCCTTGTGAACACTGTCCGCGACTCTTCCACCACAGACTAGGACTTAACAGCCACATCAGACATAAGCACCCAGCCCATAGATAGGAGGCTGATGGCTAGCGACAGAACCCAATACTATGACACGAGTGGGTGCTGATGACGACGAGATATATATATATATATATATATACATATATATATATATATATATATATATATATTCTATACAGTATCTCTCTCTCTCTCTCTCTCTCTTTCTCTTTATATATATATATATATATATATATATTTATGAGGATAGACTGATAAGCCAGATTACTAGAGGACAACCAGAGGGCAGACGACCTCCAGGAAGACCACGTATGAGATGGTCTGATAATATAAAAAGGGACATGACAAAGCTTGGAGTGGATGATCCAGGGGATTGGTGGGATTTTGCGCAGGACCGTGGTCGTTGGAAGCTTCTTGTAGTGGCGGCAAAGAGCCATGGAGGCCCGCAGCCAGTGGAGTAAGTAAGTAATATATATATATATATTATATATATATATATGTATATATACGTATATAAAAATAAATATATATATATATATATATATATATATATATTCAAATAAGCCATATATATTTTTGATACATTAATGTCTGGATTCTCTTAACGACATCGGGATCAAAGCCCCAGGCAAAATCACACAAAGACAAGAGCTTGGCTCCGGCCGGGAATCGAACCCTGGTCTGTACAAGCTTGCCGACCAGGGTTCGATTCCCGGCCGGAGCCAAGCTCTTGTCTTTGTGTGATTTCGCCTGGGGCTTTGATCCCGAGGTCGTTAAGAGAATCCAGACATTAATGTATCAAAAATATATATGGCTTATTTGAATATGAAAAACACGTAAAAATGTGCAAAATTTATCATATATATATATATATATATATATATATATATATGTGTGTGTGTGTGTGTGTGTGTGTACCCCTCTCATCAGGGTATCACCACTCCCACTACTTATTGCCGAGTGCCTCTGAAAGAGCGATTAATCATCCATTTGATAAAATGCACCTCAACGTGATTGGTAAAAAATATATTTACCTATATAACCAGACACTTGTCTCTTATCAGTTCCATTTTCATTAGAATAGACGCTTACCACAAATTCAGCCGGGCAAACCCACCCAACTACAGCAGTGGCCACCGAAGTAAACTGCTTAAATTCATGTTCCGCCGGTCTGGGAGCGACCTGCTGCCATGCAATGTTAAGCAAACGTGCTACCGCAGTACAAGGGGGAAACGTGTATATTAAAAATAAAAAAACAGAAACACTACATGTAATATACATATTTAAACAAGGACTTTATTGTAGAACTTGGTGCTATAACTTGTGAACCATATTTCATACTTTAAATGTTGGGGTAGATCTATTCTCCCTGTGAATGAGGCCATTTAGGAAGACAAATGGCTTCTTATAATGTTCCCTGCTACGACCACTATATCAATTCTG
>NC_090758.1:25486298-25488798 GCF_036898095.1 Palaemon carinicauda | reverse complement strand
ATCTTGAAATCCATCCAGAGAGTAAGGCAGATGTACATGAGGCGGACGTTGCAGTTTCCATGGGAATGGCTTCAGGCCAATGAGTGGAGCGGTCGATGACGGTAAACAGGTAACGATGTCCTTGTGATGTGGGTAGGGGGCCTACAACGTCGACGTGAATGTGTGCGAAACGACGCTGAGGTTGAGGAAAGGTGCCCACTCCTGAATCCGTGTGTCGATGTACTTTGGAAGTTTGGCAAGAAGTACAGGCACGGACCCAATCCTTAGCATCCTTAGAAATGCCGTGCCAAATGAACTTTGCCTTCAGCAGCTGTGCAGTAGAACGGCACGAGGGATGTGAAAGGCCGTGGATGAAATCAACACCTGTCGGCGCATGGGAGCAGGAATCCAAGATCGTGGTCTACCAGTACTGACGTCACAGAGGAGGGTGGTGTTGGAGTTTTCTGAGGGGAAAATCCTCCCAACGGAGGGACGTGCAGGATGTCCTACAAGCTTGATACTCTGGATCCTGTCGTTGGGCTTCAGCCAGGGCGTTGTAATCCAATCCCAGTTGAACGGCAGCCAACGTGTTTCTTGACAGGGCATCGGCAACGGGATTCATTTTCCCAGGGACGTATTGGAGGGTGCAATTGTATTCAGCCACGGCGGAGAGATGTCGGCGTTGACGGGCGGACCAGGCGTCAGACTGTCGAGTGAAGGCGTGCACCAGAGGCATGTGGTCTGTGCGAATGACGAAGGGCGTACCTTCTAAGAAATGGCGAAAGTGACGGACAGCCAGGTGCACCGCCAGCAATTCTCGATCGAAGGTAGAATAACCCGATTCTGCCTTGGACAGTTTTCTGCTGAAGAAGGCCAATGGGCGGGGCGAGCCTTTGACCACCTGCTCGAGTACTGCACCAATAGCGACGTCGCTGGCATCGGTGGAGAGAAGGAGAGGGGCGTGTGGGATAGGAAAAGTGAGAGCCGCAGCAGTTGATAGGGCCTTCTTTGCATTGCAGAAGGCCGCTTCTTGAAGGGGACCCCACTTCAAGTCCTTTGGCTTGCCCTTGAGGGAGGTGTAGAGGGGAGCAAGAGTGGCGGCAATGGCTGGCAGAAAGCGGTGATAATAGTTGATCATGCCCAAGAATTCCTGCAGAGCTTTGACGGTCGAGGGCGTGGGGGAAATTCTGAACGGCTGCTACCTTCTCAGGGAGGGGATGGACTCCTTCAGGAGTGATACGGTGCCCTAAGAACGACACTTCGTTGGCGCCAAAGGTACACTTGTCGTACCGGACTACAAGGCCGTTTTGTTGTAGGCGGTCGAGCACGATGCGCAGGTGACGGAGGTGTTCCTCTTTTGAGGAGGAGAACACAAGTATGTTGTCCACATAACATACACAGAAAGGGAGGTCCCCTTAAGATGCCATCCATGAGACGTTGAAATGTTGCCCCAGCATGACGAAGGCCAAAACAGGAGTAATTGATGGTGTATGTGCCAAACGGAGTGGTGATGGCGGTCTTGGGGATGTCTTCTGGGTTCATAGGCACCTGATAATACCCCTTCAGGAGGTCGAGCGTAGAGAAAACCTTTGCTTTGTGCAGGTAGGAGGTTACGTCGGCAATGTTTGGGAGGGGGTAGTGATCCGGTTCTTTTTGCATGTTCAGGCGCCTGTAATCCCCGCACGGACGGAGGGAGCCGTCTTTCTTCAGAACGATGTGTAAGGGTGACGACCATGGGCTGGAGGCCTTTTGGCAAAGGCCCATTTTCTCCATTTCGGCGAACGTCTGTTTGGCGGCTGCCAATCGTTCCGGTGCCAGACGTCTGAATTTTGCGAAGACTGGGGGTCCCGTCGTCTTGATATGGTGATAAATACCGTGCTTAGCAGGAACCGTGGGCGTTTGGCGAAGTTCTGGACGGAAAACTTCCGGGTACGACGTGAGGAGGTGGGCGTAGGCATCCGTGGGTGCGCTGATGTGGAGAGCGAGGTTAGAGGGGGCGGGTTGAAGAGGTGTCGACAAATACGAGTCTGCGTTGACCAATCGTCGTGGGCGACATCGACCAGTAGGTGGAAATGAGAGAAGAAATCCGCACCGAGGATTGGCATTGTGACGTCAGCAACGAGAAACTTCCAATTGAATTTACCGTTTCCGAACGATAATGTTAGGCTCTCGTAACCGTAGGTGGGTATCGCAGATCCGTTGGCAGCTACCATGCGGACATCGGCAGATGTAGACAGACTACGTTGTGCCTTGAAGAGTTTCCTTGGCAACAGAGAACGACAAGCACCCGTGTCTATCAAAAATCGCACGCCCGTTCCTATATCCTGTAAAAAGAAAAGATTAGAAACATGGGAGGCCACCGCTACAAGCGATGGTCTACTTACACGTTTTTTGGCCACTGACAATCTTTGGCACATTTCTTCGCGGTTGCCCCGAATCTGAAGTGGTAGTAGCAAAACTGCGGTGGATGGGAGGTAGTAAGTGGCTGTAGAAGTCGTTCGTTGGGGCGCGAGCGATTGGT
>NC_090758.1:25466298-25471298 GCF_036898095.1 Palaemon carinicauda | reverse complement strand
GCTCCATAGTGAAATTTATTGATGGTACCAAACTATTCAATCTAAGAAGAAAGTTATCTAAATTTTCATTTCCTGGCCACACACATATTATGTCGTCAATATATCGAAACCATTTTACATTATTAGGTATGATGTTATTTACGATTCTGCTTTCAAAAAATTCCATGTATAGATTGCTCAATACTGGGGATAAAGGGTTTCCCATAGCCATACCAAAAGTTTGTGCATAAAATCTCCCATTGAATTCAAATTTACAATCTTTTATACATAATTTAATTAATTCTATTAAAGTTTGTATGGAGAATGGTAGATTCAATTGTCTATTATCTAATGTTTCAGATAAAAATTCCAACATGTCATCAATAGGTACTTTTGTGAATAGTGAGACTACATCAAAACTGACAAGCCTACAGGTACTGTTGATGTGTACTTCATTCAGTTTATTAATCAAGTCTACATTATTTTTTATATTTGAATATGAGATAGTGCCAACTAAAGGATTGAGGATATTCACGAGGTACTTAGATAATTTATATGCTGCTGAACCTACAGAGCTAATTATTGGCCTAGCTGGATAATTTGGCTTATGAGTTTTAATAGTTCCATACATATATGGCAATGTTGGTGATATTGTACAAACCTTTTTTATCAGATCTTCATTCCCTTTTAATAACTCTTTCACTTTTTTGTTGTAACTACTATTCACAAACTCAATTGGATTTTTTCTTAATTCCATGTATGTGTTTTCATCACTCAAGAGGTTTTCCATTTTTTCTATATAATCATTTTTATTCAAGATTACCAGTGCTCCAGATTTATCGGCTTTTGTCAACTTAATATTTCTATCTTGCTTCAATTCGGCAATTGCTCTCTTGAATCTTTTTGGGCAATTTGGAACCACTGGTTTTTTCATATTGCTGTATATAATACCCTTAATCATATTTACTTCTTCTACAGAAATATCACTGAATTTCTCCAGGTTACACACTCCATTCGTAATTTCTACACTATTCACTGCACTTGATGACATCGAGAAAGTGTATATTCTGTATTTTCATTTTCCCTGTGGTTCTTCTGCATCTGAGCATCACGTTTTCCTGTGATTTTTACGCATAAATGGATACCACGTACTCCTTCCAGACTTTCTGTACGACTTTCCCTATCTTGGTATATATTATTAGAGAATTTACAGACGCCCTCACACGCGCCCATACTACTAAAGAACACCTGCGGTTTCTTCGTGAATGCTGGGAGGAACAAGTCATTCCGAAATGCATGATAACGAAATCCCTATTGGATATAGAAGATCAACCATTTGGTGATATACAGAGAAGTATATTAGAAAAGCATATAAATTCAATGAAAATTAAAAACCGAAGAGCGTTTGAAGACCTAACAAGAAAAAGGAGACATTTTGAAGCCTCAATACCAACGGATTGGAAAGACTCACTTCGAGGTTTCTGCTATGGAGAAATGAACGAAAAAGTGTATAGAAAACTCAAACAAAAGCATGACACGAAACTCAATGCACTGATAGAAAGTAGCCCGTGGACTACAAACGTTAATCCAGAATGTGTGGTTAATTTGTCAAATAAAATTCTAGATAAAAATGTGAAGTGTGCCTTGGGATACGGTTTAAATTTCTCGATGTCATCAAGTGCAGTGAATAGTGTAGAAATTACGAATGGAGTGTGTAACCTGGAGAAATTCAGTGATATTTCTGTAGAAGAAGTAAATATGATTAAGGGTATTATATACAGCAATATGAAAAAACCAGTGGTTCCAAATTGCCCAAAAAGATTCAAGAGAGCAATTGCCGAATTGAAGCAAGATAGAAATATTAAGTTGACAAAAGCCGATAAATCTGGAGCACTGGTAATCTTGAATAAAAATGATTATATAGAAAAAATGGAAAACCTCTTGAGTGATGAAAACACATACATGGAATTAAGAAAAAATCCAATTGAGTTTGTGAATAGTAGTTACAACAAAAAAGTGAAAGAGTTATTAAAAGGGAATGAAGATCTGATAAAAAAGGTTTGTACAATATCACCAACATTGCCATATATGTATGGAACTATTAAAACTCATAAGCCAAATTATCCAGCTAGGCCAATAATTAGCTCTGTAGGTTCAGCAGCATATAAATTATCTAAGTACCTCGTGAGTATCCTCAATCCTTTAGTTGGCACTATCTCATATTCAAATATAAAAAATAATGTAGACTTGATTAATAAACTGAATGAAGTACACATCAACAGTACCTGTAGGCTTGTCAGTTTTGATGTAGTCTCACTATTCACAAAAGTACCTATTGATGACATGTTGGAATTTTTATCTGAAACATTAGATAATAGACAATTGAATCTACCATTCTCCATACAAACTTTAATAGAATTAATTAAATTATGTATAAAAGATTGTAAATTTGAATTCAATGGGAGATTTTATGCACAAACTTTTGGTATGGCTATGGGAAACCCTTTATCCCCAGTATTGAGCAATCTATACATGGAATTTTTTTGAAAGCAGAATCGTAAATAACATCATACCTAATAATGTAAAATGGTTTCGATATATTGACGACATAATATGTGTGTGGCCAGGAAATGAAAATTTAGATAACTTTCTTCTTAGATTGAATAGTTTGGTACCATCAATAAATTTCACTATGGAGCTGGAGAATAATTGTACCCTACCTTTTTTGGATTGTCGCATACATAGATGTAATAATAATCTCAAGTTCAGTGTATACAGAAAGCCAACGAATATCTCGGCATATGTCCATTATTACTCAAACCAAGGCAACAAAGTTAAGAAATCTGTATTTACTTCTATGTTTTTAAGAGCATTCCGAGTCTGCAGCCCTGAATATATTGATGACGAAATAAATGGTATTAGAGCAATAGGTAAAAAACTAAAGTATCCTGAAATTGTATTAGATGATACCCTAAGAACAGCAAAAAAGACTTTTTTCGGTAATGATAACAGAAAAAACTATAACACACAAAATTTACTTGTACTACCTTATTGTGATTCATTTAAAGAAATTCCCCAACTGTTAAAAAACTTCAATGTAAATGTAGCATTTAAGAGTAAAAATACAATAAAAACAGCCTTAATAAAGAATTCTCCTGACATTACCAAGGGATGTGTATATCGTATTCCATGCAATGCTTGTGAAAAATACTATATTGGTCAAACTGGTAAAGCCTTAGAAAAGAGAATTGAACAACATAAGAAAAGTGTCAGGTATGCTCAAGATAATAATGCACTCTTTGCCCACGTTAGAGATAAAAATCACCCTATTAATTGGTCAGGTGCAAAGAAATTGGTTCATTCAAATAACTTAGTAGAAAGAAACATCATAGAGTCCAGTTTCATAAAAGAAACCTTTGAAAACAACTTGAATATTGGTCATGGAATGTATAAACTCGACGCCTTTATATGTAAAGAGATTTGTAAACTATATAAAAAAACATTAACCACTTAATGTAGAATTGAATGTATTGTGAATAATTAACGTCGGTGTGAAATTAATATTTAGACCTAAGCTACCATTCATTAAAAGAAACAATTATTTTATATATTATGCATAAGTATATTGGCACTATATAGTGTTATGCTAGATATAAGTATTGATATATACATGATTATATGTTTATGATACTAATGTTGTATACATATAAATGTATATATGCATAGGTATGTATGTGTATATATGTATACATGTATATATGTGTGTGTATATGTATGTATATGTGTATGTGTATGTATATGTATGTGTATGTGTAAGTATTTATGTATATGTATATGTATTTGTATCTGTATGTATGTATATATATGTATATGTGTATGTGTATGTATATGTATATGTATATATACATATATATATACGTATATGTGTATATATATATATACGTATATATATATATATATATATATATATGTATATGTATATGTATGTATATATATGTATATATATTTGTAATTTTGTGCATTGACATATAAATAACTCTAATGAAAGTAAAATAAGAAGAAAACAAGAATATACCCGCCACTAGAAATGACCCTTTTTAGCAGGTGTGTAACGAGCTTTCGGACTCCTCCTACGCCCAGGTAGCGGGTAAGGGAGTGTCATTGTTCTCTAAATCTCTATATGTATGTTCGTACTTTTGCTTTCATATAAAAGTAAGAAACTCAGGACTCAATAAATCAGTCCTCTGAGGAAGTATACGAAACTAGTAGGATATATATATATATATATATATATATATATATATATATATATATATATGCATATTTATATATACATACGGACATATATATATATATATATATATATATATATATATATATATATATATATATATATATATATATATATTTATATATATATATATATATATATATATATATATATATATATATATATATATATATATATATATATATACATATATATATATGGTAAAAATATCACAAATATCACAGATACATTAAAAGATCGACAAGGAAATAAAAACAAATTCAAGTAGAGGATTTTCTAACACAATGTACGAAAAATAAGTGGTCATTGGCAGGAAATATAATGAGAATGGGGGCAGAGAATAGATGGATATTACCAATAAGTGAATGGGTCTTTAGACATTGCAAAAGAAGATAGGAAGGAGGAGAAGATGACAGATTAACGAACTAAGAACGTTTGTGGGTGTTGACTTACACAGCAAATAGAAAAAAAAGATACATATGAATTATGGAAATATACACGATGGAGACAAAGAGTAGGGAAGAAAATTTCAGATGAGTTTGTAGCATCGTATTATGGTTCTTAACCTTGTTTTTCCTATTTGAGCAGAAGCCACCGCATCCAACACACAGTTTACTCGAGTGTAATGTCTTATCTCTCGGGTTGCGATGACCTCATATCCCCCTGAGAGCTTTACCTCCATTAATCAGCATTGTAGCGCCATCTATTGTTTGTTATATCAGTGTCCGGG
>NC_090758.1:25447538-25452538 GCF_036898095.1 Palaemon carinicauda | reverse complement strand
GTAAAAAATCACGATTAAAACAGAGTTAATAGTATAACGCACAGAGCAGAACCGCAAGAAGCCGACGAGAACAGAGGACTGACTCAAGACCCGGTAATTGAGGGTCCCTCCGAGGTCGATGTGCTGCCTTCTATCGGCGGAAATAAAAAACACTTCAGGCGCTATGAGCACCGACTACGCGTACGAGTATTGTTTACTTCGGATGTCGAAAAAAATATTCGGGTGTAGAGTCGGAACGTGTTCGAATTGTACTTCGGGTGTCGAAAAATTCGGATACAACCGCATGACGAAAATTGCTTACTTCGTGTGTCGAAATAAAATTCGGGTGTGGAGTCAAAAATTTGCTCGAATCTTACTTCGGATGTTGGAAAATTCAGATGTAGATACGTTCGTGTGTAAAGGTTCCACTGTATATATATATATATATATATATATATATTTTCCCAGTTTTGGACGATGTTATCAGAAAAAAATGTATGTAATATCCGTGTCTTAAAAACCATATTTCACGAAATGGCAGGTTTACCTTCCCCAAATCGGAAAACAACCTGAAATTAATGATAAAATTTTTAGAAGGGAATACAAAAGCCGAAATTGAACGTAGGATCTTAGCAGTTAAAGGTTTATTTTTATGCTATTAACCCCACAGAGAATGTTCTGAAGCTGTTTTAGAAAACCAGTTTAGAGGGGAGGAACCAGCAATGCCTAAAGGGTGAGGCTGCAAGGTACACACCAATGTTATAGCACAAGAAGACTCTCATATCAATATGGGTGAACAAATGAGTGGTAGTCCAGGAGTGATCCCAGACCTACAAAACGTTACTTCTTTATATAAAATAGGAAGATTTTTTTCTCTGTAATAGGTACTGTTGAGAGAGAGAGAGAGAGAGAGAGAGAGAGAGAGAGAGAGAGAGAGAGTGTGTTAAAATTATCACATTGCTGATGATTCTAGGTCTCACTAAAACACTGAAACATTACTGGAATCTTTTCATTAATTAAAAGCAGCCTTACTAAAGCCTAAGGAGAGAATGATGATTGGAATATGAATAAGATGCAGAAAATTAGCAAGGTGTAGTGTCCATACGGATATATCTGTGACATACTACGATCATTCTATATTAATATACAATTTTCTATTCTTTTATTCACTCTAAACAATCCTAGTGTCTCTTTCAAGCATTAATAATAATAATAATAATAATAATAATAATAATAATAATAATAATAATAATAATAATAATAATAATAATAATAATAATAATAATAATAATAATATCATATTGTACATCTATTGCAACTCTCCTGAAGACTTTTTTTTTATCATCTAAAAAACTCCTATGAAGATAAACATGAAAACCAGTGAACACATTTCTTTCAAATCACAATAGGGCTTTATTGAAAGTTACACTTCTTTGAGTGTAAAAAAAAAAGATTGTATTTCGAATTGAAATCACAAAGACTTGTCTTATTTCAATACTTTTTAAGACTATCATATTATTATTATTATTATTATTATTATTATTATTATTATTATTATTATTATTATTATTATTATTATAATTATTATTATTATTATTATTGACGATAGAAATCTTTTCACACAACACATCAAAATACTCATACAGATATCTTCTTCGTAAGTCTCATGAAATGCTGATGGTGATTGATATTTGTCGGAAATGTTTCTTATTAATGTTCCATCAGACATATGTGGAGAGACGAGAAATGATGATAAAGAAGAGAGATATGGTATTGGTGAAACTTTGTATCTAGGTGTTATCATTATTATTATTATTATTATTATTATTATTATTATTATTATTATTATTATTATTATTATTATTATTATTATTACTATTATTATTATTATTATTATTATTATTATTATTATTATTATTATTATTATTATTATTATTATTATTATTGAGATTCAAAATATATCTTTTCCCTCGCATTGATGTATAAGAGGAATATTAATCAAATTTCTCTGTACACGAAATAAATACAATTAATGGATGTCGTATAATTATACGATCAGAGAGATATATAGATGCATAGATAGACAGAAAGATAGAGTAAATTTACAGATAGATAAATAGATAGATAGATAAATAGATATTTAGATTACATAGATTACGTGATAAGTAGATAGATTGATAATATCTAACCTTCGCAGAGGTTATATATGCAAATCAGTTTATATATTTATTTTGAATTTTTTTTTTTATCTATTTGTTTATTTATTTTTCGTGTGTGTGTTTAGTGGATTTGATGACGTCAATAACATTTAACGGTTTAAAAAAAAAAATTTCTTCACTGATATATCTTATGTCATGGACGACCCCAACAAGATTTGAATGTTATTTTGATACGGATCCCGATTGTAAGTTTAGATTTATATTTTTCATAATAACTAATATTACGTTAAAACAGATATACACATCTGATTTTTACCAAATTTTACCTTACAATCTCCAATGTTGTACAGAAAGCCCTTGATTAAGGTCAGGAACTTTGTATGATTGGACTTGATTTTAGTGATGCCTTTGACCTTTTTAATAATGATGCCTTTGTTTTCAAACTCAAACAGTTGGAGTGAGTGGGTCGTTTCTTAGCATCATTATTGATTTTTTTTTAAGTAATATCATCCCAAAGAGTTGTCACTGGTGGGCATCATAGTGAGTATAGAAATTTGATATCTAGTGTTCCTCGGGGTAGTGTTCTTGGCTCATTACTTTTCATACCATATAAAAATGACATGTGGTTTGGTCTAGAAAATAAGCTTGTTGCATATGCAAATGAAGCTACTCTATTTGCATCAACTCCATCTCTTGAATATAGATCTGGGGTTGCTGAATCCCTTAATAGAGATTTAGCAAAAATTAGTGTATTATGTAAATTATGGAGAATTAAATTGAATCCTATCAAAACTGAAATTATGATTGCAAGCAGGTCAAGGGCCGTTGGCTGCTCAACATTTGGATCTCAGTATTGATAATCTTTCTTCAAATTTGTATGACTTGAAATTTTTTGTGTGATTCTCGACATCAAATTTTCTTTTCCGAAACACATTAGGTCTGTGTCTTCTTCCATTGTCAAAAGAATTGTCTTGTTGAAGGAGTCCTACATTTCTGGTGATCAATTTATTCTGGAGAAGTGTTTCAATTCTCTCATTTTATCTTGTTCCGACTATTTTTCTCGTGCCTGGTCTTCAGCCGCTGATTCTCATCTTAATTTGTTGTACAGGAACTTACAGCCTATTAAATTTCTTATTTCTGATCTAGATAGGAATCGTTAGCACTGTCATTCAATTAGTTCATTATGTATGTTGCATAAGATTTTTGATGATTCAGGCCGGCAATACATTTAGATCTTCCCCCACAATTCCATCCTGTTCGTATTACTAGGCAGGCATTTAATTGTAATAGTCAGGCCTTCTCCTAAAAGAGGCTCAATACTACACAGTGTTCTAGAAGTTTTATTCAAGCTGTGGCCAAGTCGTGGAATGACCTTCCTAATCGGGTAGTTGAATAAGTAGTACTTAAAAAGTTCAAATTTGCCGCAAATGTTTTTATGTTGAACTGTCTTACATAATTCTTTTTATAGTTTTTATATCAATTATTTGTTTTAATGATATTACTGTTCGTAAAATATTTTATCTTAATTTCTCATTACTTCTTATAATCTTTATTTATTTCCTTATATATTTTCCTTACTGGGTTATTTTTCCATGTTAAAGCCCTAGGGCTTATAGCATCTTGCTCTTCCAACTAGTAATAATAATAATGATGATAATAATTAGAACCAGCTGGGGAAATAAGCTCAGATATTCTCTCTAGACAAACTCTGAGAATAATTCCCATTTGGTTGAGGGATGGGAACTTAGAGTAATTGGGAAGGGTCTGATCAATCAGTCAAATCTTGATGTTTGAGACTTGTGTGAATTACCAGATAAGGACTGATAATAAAAGTATTGGCGGAGGATGTGATGGTCACAATTAGCTTATTTTGATATTTAAATTTAAAATGAGGTATTTGGCATTAGTATCCGTAGTAGATTGCGAGGATCCTTAGGCTTTTAGAAAGGAGATAGGAAAAGAGAGTAAAGTATGGTTAATTCATCATTTGCATCTTAAAAACAACGTTAAATCAAGTTTTAGAAATTCCATAAAATATGGGAGACGATGAGAATATGGAACGGAAAAAAATGATTTTTTGTGACGAATGATTTAATAAATATCATGAAATATTAGTTCTTTACTAGCAATATCAATAGTTTTGAAAAGAAATAGGAAAGAACATTATCGCTAACAATACTCAGTAAAATCAGAACAAAATTGAAGAACCAGAATCGAGTTAGAGTCCAAAAAGTAAATGACTTGGAATACCGCATTGCCAAACACTCTCCTCCCCTGTCAAGAAAGGCAACAGACAAGTCGAAGTTTGGAAAGAGATTTTTTTAACAGTTCGCCTGCATCTTAGGTGCCGAGCGTCATATATGCCGTTGGCAGACTGTGTATGCAACCATAAATAAAATTCATCTTCTTGAAACCCTGTCCTTCTCAACCCCCCCCCCCCCCCCCCACCCCCCCCCCCACCCGGCCAACTACCATTCAGGAAAACATAGTCATCTCCTTGATTAGGTTCCCTAATATCCACCAGACGTTTTTTTTAGAATTGTTGAATTTGTAGAATTAGAAAAAGTGGAATCTGGAACTTTTTTTGAAACGTTTTATTGTGAGAAAGAATAGAAAAAGACAGTATCAAGATAACTTATGTTTGGGGGCTTCAAGAAAAGGGAAGTCACGGAGAAGTTGGATAGAATGGTAGAGATGATTCATAAAAGAACAAGTACAAAAGTAATAACAGTTGCTGGAGAAACAGAAAACTTTAAAGTTTGTGTTAGATTACACCAGGTGTCAGCATTGCGCCCATTTTCAGCTGTGCTGGTCCTGGATGTGTTAAGTAAAGGGATAAGAAATGCAGAGTTGTTAAAATAA
>NC_090758.1:25435038-25440038 GCF_036898095.1 Palaemon carinicauda | reverse complement strand
AATTTGTTGTGATGATGCTGAACTGTTGATACATGGTGAGGCAGACGACCTGAGCCTGAAGTTGTGTGAGCCGAAGAATGGTAATTACGAGTCTTGACAACAGCTTAATTCTTTTGCTGTTGAGTGTGTTTGTGAGTGCTTGGGGATCTTCTGGAAGAAACCTTGAACCCTGATGTTATCTACAATAAAGTGAAACAGTCATAATGGCGTCTTCAGAATACTCTGCAGTTTCCTTACCAGGATACATTGAAGATGAAAGTGAGCTTATGAACCAGTTGACCCAACTGACTAACTTTGGAACCATAGACAATGCTGGAAATTTTATTTTCAAATTTTGTCATAAGTGTAAAGGCCCGGTATTGGGACAGAAAGAAAATGGAGATGAGAGCAAGTGTGAAAATAATGATTTGAATTTAGGTGAAGTGGAACAGGTAAAACAGTGGCTAGAAACAAATGAACTTTTTGAGGCAGCAAAAAACCAGTTAGATCAAAGGTATGAGGCCAGAATTTGTGGACAGTGCAATAAACTATTTAAAAACAGAGCAACCAATATCTCGCACCAGAAAAACTTTCACAAAAAGTGGGATTTCGGTAAAGAAACAAACAGGACAATGTATGAGAAGAGTGATATGGATGAAACACTAGACAAATTATTGAAAATCATTGAAAACAATTTTGAGATAAACCAAGTTGGAAGTGGAAATAACCATGTTAATTTAGTTAAAAATCGGAAAGCTCCAATCTGGACTAATGGCCAGGATTTTGAAAGTTATTGCCATCAACTAAGGCTATGGGATTCACAGACAACCATTCCTCCAATTCAAAAATTTTTCGAATTGGTGGATGGTCTAAAAACAAACAAAGAGATTGGAGGATTATCGTTATTTGTGTCAAGAGAGGTTATAGAAAAAATAAACACTAACAGTGTAACTATCATTGAAGACTTGATAAATTTGCTAAAAGGTAAATTTGAAAAAACAACCTTGGAAAAAATGTCTGAATTGGTTTCTGAAATACAAAAATTTGAACAGAAAGACAAAGAAACAGGTGAAGAGTATCTGAATAGATTTGAGAATCTTTTAGTGAAAATGGATAGAGCAAACTTTGGATCAAAATGGAAGTTGTGGACTATAGTTTTGTTTTTAGATAAGTCTTAATTAGAAACAACAGACAAAATTTCAATTATGAAACAACTGAAAAATGTAGAAGATAAAGTGACAATAGAAATATGTAAAAAGGAGTTCAAGGAACTAAAGATAGAAAACCAAAGACCCGAAAAGGAATTGGACGTATTTTATACGAATAGACAAAGATCTACATCGAGATCAAATGAGCAAAGAAATAGGAGACCATACTCCCGTTCGCGAGAAAGAAGCCAAAACAGGAGAGAGTCAGGAAGCAGATATCAGAGTAGAAGATATTACTCTCGATCAGGAGATAGAAACCGAAACAGAATAGACTCCTTTAAACGAAGAGAACCTTCGGGAAGGAGAAGTGAGGATCGTGAAGAACTTGAAAGGAATCGGCAAGATCGTCCGATGGAGGGCGGCAGGAGGCTCAGATCAGAATCGAGAGAGAAAAGGTGTAGAAATGAAGGCTGTCTGAATAGATTAAGTAACATCAGATTTGTGAGTGTTGAAGATGAGAGAGGAGAAGTACAAATGCCTGAAATTTACTTCACGGATGAAATCAATGAAACTGAGATGATTATTGACAATGGTGCGCCCAAAAAATGTGGCAGGAATTAAATGGATAGAAGAATATCTGAAGAAAAATCAATTTGGAAAAGAACAAGTTAATGTTAAAAGAATAGAAAAGAAAAAGTTCAAATTTGGACCAAGTAAAGTTTATGAATGTCATAAAATGTTTGAAGTTCCACTGATAATTAAAGGAAAGAAGAATGGAACAGAGTTCAGTAGACTACGAGTGCAAATTTATGCTATTGAAGCTAATATCCCATTTTTGTGTTCTAAAGAACAACTCCAGAAATGGAGTGCCTCTCAGGATTACGAGAAAGAAAAGGAAAAACTAGTTATCAGAAGCTTGGTCTCGAACCTAGAGATAGATTTGATAACCATTAAAGGTAACCACCTTGCCGTTGTCTTGGAAACCAATAAAGAATGTAGCAAAGAAGAGATTTTAAAGTTTGCCAAGAAATTGGAAAGCAATAAAGATATATCAGAGTATAAAAGAGTAAAAAGGGTACATCTGATATCTGGCCATAAGGGAGAGACTCAACTCCTCCATTTGTTCACATTGGCAGGAGTAGTATCCAACCGAACCAAAAAGGTTATTAAGAAAGTTGTTAATGAATGTATACCCTGCCAAAAGTATAAAAAATCATTAGGTATACCAAAAGTTGCCATCCCAACATTGACGGAATTTAATGAAAAGGTCACAGTTGACTTAAAGCAAGTGAAGGAGAATAACATTCTGTGGATGGTAGACGCCTTCACAAAATTAATAAGTGGAGTTGTGCTAAAGAACAAAGAAGCAGTCACTGTTTTGCATGCCATCACACAGAACTGGTGCGAGAAATACGGATATCCTACTGAGGGATTTTGGGCTGACAATGGATTAGAATTTCAAAATAAGGAGATGGAAAGTTTGGCTTCTGCAATGGGAATTACGATAAGGTTTGTCCCAACATATTCCCCTTGGAGTAATGGTTTGAACGAACGAAATCATTACAGCGCTGATCTAACTGTGAAGAAAGTGATGGAAGAGAATGATAGAATTACATTAGATGAAGCAGTTTCTAAAGCGGCCTGGTGTCATAATACTAATATAATAGTGAAAGGATATGCCCCATTACAGTTACTCACTGGGAGAGCTGTAGTAGTTCCTGGTATAACAAGTGGAAATGTAGCCACCGAATCTTTAATCTCGGAGTCAGAAGCAGTCAGAAGACATATTGAAAATCAAAAAGAAGTGAATAAGAAGTACAGAGAAATTGAGTATGGTGAAAAGTTGAAAATTGCCTTAAACGCAAGAAATGCGTCTTTTCATGATTATCTATATACACCTGGGGAGAAAGTATTTTACCAGCACAAAGGTGGAAAACAATGGTTTGGTCCCGCTACGGTGGAAAAGATGGAAGGGAGAAGTGTATGGATTTTAGCAAATGGAGATATGTAAAAGGTAGCTTCTTGTCACTTGCAACCTTACGGAACGTTAAGGACTTCAGCTCATGAGAAAAAAGATGAGATTGGGTCGAAGGATGAGGCAGCTCTTACTGAACAGTCCGAGAGTGAGGAAATTAATTTAGAAAAGAGAGAAGAACGTTTGTGGGTGTTGACTAACACAGCAAATAGAAAAAAAAAATACATATGAAGTATGGAAATATTGACGATGGAGGCTAAGAGTAGGGAAGAAAATTTCAGATGAGTTTGTAGCATCGTATTATGGTTCTTAACCTTGTTTTTCCTATTTGAGCAGAAGCCACCGCATCCAACACACAGTTTACTCGAGTGTAATGTCTTATCTCTCGGGTTGCGATGACCTCATATCCCCCTGAGAGCCTGACCTCCATTAATCAGCATTACAGTGCCCTCTATTGTTTGTTATATCAGTGTCCGGGAAGTAAACTTCTTTACCAGAGGGAGAATGAAGATCCATCACTTTTACATACAGTATAATAATTGCATTGGTTAATGTTGAGGGTTTTTCCATGCATATCTCTCAAGATATATATATATATATATATATATATATATATATATATATATATATATATATATATATATATATATATATATATATATATATATATATGTTCATCATTAGCTCTTATTAGTTCACTTAAGGAGAGAGGGGCCTAATAATAATAATAATAATAATAATAATAATAATAATAATAATAATAATAATAATAATAATAATAATAATAATAATAATGATGATGAGGATGAGGATTAATAATAATAATAATAATAATAATAATAATAATAATAATAATGATGATGATGATGATGATGATGATGATGATGATGGTGATGATAATAAACTGCCAAATTATTTAGTATCTTAAATTCTTCCTAAACCATAATAAATTAAACTCTAACCTCCTCTCTACATCATCTATATTCTGATCATCACAAAGGAGCATTAAATTAGAGCAGAGAATATCAAACCATCACTTCTTCTATTTTCAGATGGCTCTAATAATATTGTCTCGTCTGGGAGACGTCGTAAAGACATTGAAGGAACTACTTGGCTCTCTTGAGGATCCTGATATAATTGTTTATATATTACCCACATATATTTATATTTCCATGTCATTGTGATGTTAATTTTTTACGTTTTATTTATTCTTGTTGGGAAATAATTCGATATTCTTTTTACGAAACTTAACAAAAAGTCAATATCTAAAAATGCTCATATTTACATTTTTTTTCATCTTTGTTTATGTATTTGAATATAATTAGAAACTGATAATTGAGTGTAGGGCAGTCATTTTCACCTTTTCTTCCCTCAGACCTGTCTCATTAAATCAAGATTCTTTTGAGATACTTCCAATAAAGAAAGGTATTTTTGCCTCGCCTCTGGGCATCTCATACAATCTATTTTAGCCTGCTTGAGTTCCTGACGGTATTTATTCATTACTGCAACGTCGACTCCCTGGGATTCACCTTTTAGATTTCCTCTAGAATTCAAGATTCTGTAATGACTTTCCTTCTACTCTACATCTATTTGCTTATGTTTTCTTTACAAACTCTATCGTTCATTAATTTCTTATATAAATTTGACAAACAGCTAGAAGCTCTTAATTAAAGTTACCTGTTGATAATGAAATAATGTTTTCGGACGATTCGTCTATCTCTGTGTATGAAACTGCTAATCATATATCTCGTGTAAACTGCTTGGCGAGAATCATCATGCATAGTGAGTCTATAAATTAGCAAAAACAGGAAACCTGCATGATTTTATACCCTTGGAAAACCAATGACCTCATAACTGGGTAACACCATTAACACCGAAGATAAAAAATAGAGTTCACC
>NC_090758.1:25425038-25427538 GCF_036898095.1 Palaemon carinicauda | reverse complement strand
GAAAAAAATGAGAAAACATAATATTGTGGGAAAGATAGGAAAATGGGTAAAAGAATTCCTGCAAAATAGAAAACAGATAGTGGTTGCAAATGACGAGATATCGGATGAAGCTCAGGTAATATCTGGCGTGCCACAAGGTACGGTTTTAGCTGTACTGCTGTTTGTTATTATGATCTCAGACATAGACTGCGATGTTGAAAATTCTTTAGTGAGAATTTTCGCCGATGACACAAGAATAAGCAGAGAAATTACTTGTGATGAAGATAGGAACTCACTACAAAGAGATCTAAACAAAATATATGAATGGGCGGATAAATAGGATGGTATTTAACTCTGATAAATTCGAATCAATAAATTATGGTAACAGAGAAGGAATGGTATATGCATACAAGGGACCTAATAACGAGACAATCACAAACAAGGAAGCAATTAAAGACCTTGGTGTAATGTTGGATAGGAATATGTATATATATATATATATATATATATATATATATATATATATATATATATATATATATATATATATATATATATATATATATATATATATATATATATATATATATATATATATATAAATATTAACGTAATTTATTCAGTTTTGATGACCTTTTTAACGTAAGTTTTTCTAGTTTAATCCAGTTTCCTTTGAGTTTCTCCCTGAACGCTGGATATGGGTCTTTTGCCTCTCATTAACGGTTGTTAATAATTTATATTGGTACTCCGCCCATGAAGTTTGTTTCTTTTTTCCATGTTTGTGATGTTTCTGTCTCACAGGATTTTCTATACAGGAGGAGGAGTGGAAGTTAGCAAAAGAAAATTTTGTTGGGATTGCAAGTGATGTATGTGGCAAGAAGGTTGTTGGAGGCAGCATGAGGATGGGCAGTGAATGGTGGAATGAAGGAGTGAAGTTAAAAGTGGAAGAGAAAAAGAGGGCTTTTGAAGAATGGCTGCAGAGTAATAGTATAGAGCAGTATGAAAAATATAGAGAGCAAAAGGTGGAAGTAAAGCACAAGGTATGTGAGGCAAAGAGGGCAGATGACCTGAGGTGGGGTCAGAGATTTGGTCATTAATATGAGGACAATAAGAAGAAGTTTTGGAAAGAAGTGAAGAGAATAAGGAGGGCTGGTTCAAAAATTGAAGAGACAGTGAAAGATGGAAATGGAAGGATGTTAAAAGGAGAGGAGGCAAGGAAAAGGTGGGCGGAATATTTTAAAAGTTTACTGAATGTTGAGGATAATAGGGAGGCAGACATAATTCCTATTGTAGGTGTTGAGGTGCCGGTAATAGGAGATGAGAATGAGATAGATTATAAGAGAGGAAGTGACGAGAACACTAGATGAAACGAGAGTAGGAAAAGCATCTGGTATGAATGGTGTGAGAGCTGAGATGTTGAAGGAAGGAGGTGTGACTGTACTTGAATGGTTGGTGAGATTGTTCAATATGTGTTTTGTGTTGTCAATAATGGTAGATTGGCTTTGTGCGTTTATTGTTCCACTATATAAGGGTAAGGGAGATGTGAATGAGTGTTGTAATTCAAGGGGTATTACTTTGTTGAGTGTGGTGGGAAAAGTGTATGGTACTGATTAATAGGATTAAGAATAAAACAGAGAATGCAATCTTAGAAGTATAGGGTGGTTATAGAAGAGGTTGGGGTTGTATGAATCAGATTTTTACAGTTAGGCAGATATGTGAGAAATATTTAGCAAAAGGTAAGGAGGTGTATGTTGCATTTATGGATCTGGAGAAGCGAATGATAGAGTTGATAGGGAAGCAATGTGGAATGTGATGAGGTTATATGGAGTTAGTGGAAGGTTGTTGCAAGCAGTGAGAAGTTTCTACAAAGGTAGTAAAGCGTGTGTTAGAATAGGAAATGAAGTGAGCGATTGGTTTCCGGTGAGAGTGGGGCTAAGACAGGGATGTGTGAAGTCGCTGTGGCTTTTTAACTTGTATGTTGATGGGGTCTTTAGAGACGTATATGCTCGAGTGCTTAAATGGGAGGTAAATAGGTTGTTGTTTGCAGACGTGGAAGAGGCACTTGGACGATATGTGACAGAATTTGGGAGGGTGTGTGAGAGAAGGAAGTTGAGAATTAATGTGGGTAAGAATAAGGTTATGAGATGTACGAAAAGGGAAGGTGGTGCGAGGTTGAATGTCATGTTGAATGGAGAGTTACTTGAGGAGGTGAATCAGTTTTAATACTTGAGGTCTGTTGTTGCAGCAAATGGTGGAGTAGAAGAAGATGTACATCAGAGAGTGAATGAAGGATACAAAGTGTTGGGAGCAGTTAAGGGAGTGGTAAAAAATAGAGGGTTGGGCATTAATGTAAAGAGAGTTCTGTATGAGAAAATAATTGCTCAACTGTGATGTATGGATCGGAGTTGTGGGGAATGAACGTGACGGAGAGAGCAAAATCGAATGTATTTGAGATGATATATCTAAGGAGTATGGCTGGTATATCTCGAGTAAATAGGGTTAGGAACGAGGTAGTAAGGGT
>NC_090758.1:25410038-25422538 GCF_036898095.1 Palaemon carinicauda | reverse complement strand
TGATTAGAAATCAGTATTAGGATTACCCAACAATATTAAACACTTCAAGGCAGGAGTAATACACTCCTAACCCTTAAAGGGTAGAGCCTTTTTCCTTTTAGTCTCCCTGATCAGGAAACTCTATATTTTAATATAATAGGAAGACTACAGCAAATAGGCTGAGTGGGATATACAAATATATGTCTTTATTTCCATAATCCAGCTAGCTTCATGCTAGATGGACCATACTGTCATATGCTACTATGAAGGCAGCATAATGACTAGACTACAATACATGATGTACAGTAGCCAGTAAATTGCAATACAGACTTATTGTAATTAGAAAACTACAGTACCATTATTCAGTAGTGTTTTCTGACATACCTTGGGTACCCTTGTACGAGCATTCTGCTGGTACCGCTCATATATTGAATGAATAGTTTTCTTCAATATTCTGGTCGAGAATCAGTCATCCTGACCCAAGAGTATTAATATTATTTTGGGAAAGTGATTTTATACTTCTCTACCCCTAGGGGTAAGAGTCCTTCTACTTGGAGTTACTCAATGGAGAAAACTCCATGTGGTTATTACTGAGGAGAGGTAACAGCATTTGCTTACAGGAGTACACAAGTATGTATCTCCTATTATCCCTTTATAGCTTACTATCCTAAGTTACTCTATTGTAAGGGGTATTTGCATGTTGGTTGCCAAGGAGATAATCCATTGTATACTCATTTGGTTTTCCTTTCTTTACAAGAGGAACACCAAATACCTTGTGCTGCAGTCCTCTGCAAGGCCAAGAGTAAGTATTTTCACGGTCATAATACTTGCAGGTTTCATGCCCCCTGCAATATTATTTCCGGATCCCTACATTATTGGAACCCACAAGTTTGCAATACATGTCGGACATTAATGTCTGAAGGTTTTGAAAATCCCAAGTCTACGGAGACTAGGGATACAGCTCGATATAAATTACGCAACTAGGTGAGAAGCTTACAAAAGATATCCCCGGGACCTTTCCTACCTAATGATAGGGTACGTAAGCTACTATTTCCGGAAGCAAGCGAGGAAATAGTAGTGCCTCAGGAGCCAACTACATCCCCTGACGGCCAGAAAACCTTTGGGATTGAGGGCAAGAAGTGCCCATGGGTAGAAGAGAAAAATGTTGTGTCGGAATTTCCTCTGCCTATGCCAGCTATAGAGCCATCGATGTCGACATCTTCGTCTTCTACCCCTGTATTGGATAATGTGGTACAATTATGTATCCAGCTGAAGAATCAAATAGAGAGCTTTCATAAACAAAACAAAAAGCAGGAAGTAAAACGCAAGATAGAGCCTTATAAAGCTTCTCTTGTCGCTTCCCAGGGGTCAGTCAAACGACCCATGAATCAAGACCTACCAACATGCTTCATAACCAGTCACTCGAGGTTTGCGGAGCAGATGCCGATTTCAAATGGCAATCTCTACATCTCAGAAAAAATAGGTGCGGTTACTTTGGACAAAATTCAATTTTGGCCAAGCTTTGATGCATTCCCTAATTGTTGGGTTCGACTGAAGTACGAACCAAAGTCAAGAAAAGGAACAGAACCAAAGGAGGTCTTGATTCTCGACCACGATAAGGCAGAGACTATCCGTTTAGGTAGTCTAAAAAAGACGGGTTATTCAGAGTCGAAGGTATTCTCACTGAATAAAAGACATCCTACCTTTCTTGCTCCTACTACACTCTCATTTCCCTTTATGGGGAAGGCATTTACTTCTGTTGCCAAAGAGGTAGAGGTGGGTAAGCCATATCCCACACTCTATGAGTGCAAGCCTTTATCACCAGCTTTTCCCGGACAGGAAAAGGATTGGAAGGTTGTCCATTTGACATTTTCAGTAGGAAAATTAGATTAGGATGTCGCAAGTCGACAATTCAAGGTATGTCTCCCTAAATTGTCTGAGTTGCTCTTGTATAATGAACATGAGTCAAAGGAGAGACTTGCAACATCCCTTTCTCTACGAAACTACATATGTTAGGAAGGTACTGTTATAAACACACATTAGTTTTCTAATCAAATTTCTCTTCAATGTGGTGTAATGTTTAGACTTGGTAGGCTACTTCTTCTTCTGAATAAGTCTAAGTAAGTTAACTTTAAAACAGTTTATTTATTTAAAAACAGAAAGTGACTAAAATATCTAAATTGATGTTAAAGTCTGATTAGTTATCTCAGCACTTAATGATATATTGTAAACAACATTAATACCGGAAAGTACTTAGATCCGTTGAGAGACAACTCTTTCTCACGGCTTGGTTGTGTTTACTCTTCATGAAAAATGTTACATTGCAATTGAATAGCAGTGTCTTCAGTTTCGCATCCTGCTTATGACTAAATTGGCATTCTCATGCTCGCTCCTAATTTCTACATTGACGTTTAAGGTCATGGATTTAAACATGTAAATTTATATACATTACATTAGCTCGGTCAGCTACCTTCAAATAATTAAACTCTACTGACATGTTCAAAATATGTTTGATAGAAGTGTTACTGGATATATATATATATATATATATATATATATATATATATATATATATATATATATATATATATATATATATATATATATATATATATATATATATATATATATATATATATATATATATATAAATATAATACTTTTTTTCTTTAAATTTAGCCATAAATAAACGATGAAGGATGAATGTTCAAATAGGTACATATAAAAAAATTACATACCCAACAGATATTGCCAAAACAAAGAAAAATGCATGGGAAATACAGATCATATATATGGTACATTGCTCGCAAATCATTATATGGTACTAAAAAAATACTGATGTACATATGATTCGGTAACTCGCAAAGAATAACTGCCACCTTTGTCAAAAATACAGATTATTATAATACGGTAACTAATAAAGAATATTTGTTACATGGGTAAAGATATAATTTTAGTGCACAAACTCGAATTCCTGGTACGTACACGCACCACGGTTTTGTGTGTGTATATATATATATATATATATATATATATATATATATATATATATATATATATATATATATATATATATATATATGTGTGTGTGTGTGTGTGTGTGTTTGTGTATGTATACATTCATATATATATATATATATATATATATATATATATATATATATATATATATATATATATATATATATATATATATATATATATATATATATATATATATATATATATATATATATATATATATATATATATATATATATATATTTTTATATATATATATATATATATATATATATATATATATATATATATATATATATATATATATATATATATATATATATATATGTATATATATAAATAAATATATATATATATATATATATATATATATATATATATATATATATATATATATATATATATATATATATATATATATATATATATATATATATATATATATATATATATATATATATAATTTTTATATATAGGGCTTATATATTTTATTAGATGCCCATAGATTCTTTATTTTAACACTTAGGTCTTATATATTTTATTACATGCCTAGGAAATGATTTACATTTTAAATGTTTTTAAAATGCTTTTTTTTTTTAAATGCAAAGGTTCAAGAGTCTCTTCAACTACCTACTACTAGCGTATTAACTGCTTTTCGTGCACAATACTTTTCCAAGACAATTGTACTCCTTTGAGCGAATGAAGGGGCCAGTTTCAAACAGCTTTTAATTGAAATAAATAGGAGTTTTTTTATGGACATGGCAAAACGTTCTGTTTGATCTCCGACTTGCTTCTTAACCTATACTAAACAAAGATGTTAACGGCGATAAATATCATCATCGTAACACTGATTGCTGCTAGTAACACGTAGAAACGAAGGTCTGCATAAGTCGGTGTCGGATGGTCCATCTCGGTGAATTTTATCAACCGCTTAGCCACTCATGCGTTGTATAGGAGAGGTAAAGATGGGATTGTAGTCGACCATGTGAAGTTCGCGAAGTAGGCCCGTTCTCTAATGATAGTCTTGATTCCTCGGACCGTGTAATTCGTGGACGTACCGATACGACCATCTGCTGCAACGTAGATTTGGGAATAGGACGTGGATCCGTCCGGGCATGATACATTGAAGCCGGCCTGGTCGTTTCGTATCCACGAGCCGTTGTTCAGTCTGCAATTGAATTTATTATCGTCAAAGGCATAAAGCTTTTTCAGACACTTTTCATGTGTATGGGAGAGAGCACCGTCTAGCACTATACCTAACTCGCATGAATCCATTGAGTTTTTATGGAATTCAAAGTAGTCAGCTTTACATATTTTTGTATTCATTGCGTCTGAGCTGTGAGTTAATTGATTTGAGTCTTTAATGACCGTATATGTTTCCTTGTCTGGGGAAATCAATACGTGTCCTGTCAAACTGAATATTACTGGGTTTGAGTGATTCGTCAAGAAAGTCGGAAATGGTGATATCCTCTAAGATTTGCCAGGCATCGGAAGAGTCAAAGGGAATTGTAATCATAATCCTGTGATTTTCAACGGTTACTGTAATTAGGCTGTAATAAAATTCTAACCTATGTGCGTCTAACAAAGGAATAAAACCTAATTTCTCCCGTCCGTTCTCCACAATTAACGTTAAGTCTCTTATCGGCAACAAATGCGGCGACAGTACACCTTTAGTCGCTAACGAGATAGCTTCCACATAGTCTTTTGATTTTTCAAAGAAATGGGCAGTTCTATTATGGATATGATCTATTTTTTAATCATAATATGTTAACGTTGCCAACAAATCTTGTACTTCCATAATCTGACTAATATTACTAGAATGTTCGTTCACCAAACTCATAATTTGATTGATTGAAGATAATTGATTCCTTAGTTCTGATAAAATCAATTCATTTTCATGAGTAGAAAACTCGATTTTCTTATTTTGATTACAAATCTTGAGACGATTGGAAATTCCTAAGCCTAAACTTGCAACAGAACCAAAGATGTTTAGTGCAGCAAAAATAAACAGGTTACACTTTTCAAGGTTATCGTGTCAGGGTTGCCAGGTTTTCTAAATGATAAAAGGCCAACTTTTAATCAACATAAGCTTTAAAAGGCCAACCCATTACTAGAAAAAGGTCAATTATATAGCATTTAAGGCCCGGTTTGTTCATATTACTAAAGGCCAACCTATTTAAATAAAAAAAAGGTTGAATTGGAGTTTTTTTGGCCGGAAAAAAGGCCAGATTGGCAACCCTGTGTCTTACTGTCCACATCAAAAGGTCACGAGTCAAAGATTCTGCCTCGTAAGTCTTATTTTGTAAGTCGTCCGATAGCATCTCTGCAACTTTTAGTGTCGATGCAAGCGAACTCTCTGTATTAAAAGGAAAGTGTCTTCTAGCGCTCTTTATGCTAGTGACGTCATTCTCTGGGAGAAAAATTGCTTGCTTGCGTACTTCAACAACTACGTTACTTGATGTAATAAAAACATCTTCTTGTCTCTCTCCTATAGTACCATATTTAAAATCTATACTTTTAGTTTTAGAGCTCTTCCCACACGAGAAAAATGTCTGAGCGAACAATATCACTCCTAACAATAAAAACTTCATCTTGGAAACCTCTAATGAAAAAAATATATGTAATTACTCCTGTATTAAGAATAAAAATATTTTAACAAATAATTTTCATGGAAGAAGAAAAAAAATTCCTCACTTCCTTCTCTTTTATTTTGATTTCTTATGTGAACCAGTGGTACAATTCTTTCATCAGTGGGCTAGGATACGTTTTGAACACTAAATTTATTGGCCGTTAATGTTTCCAAAATGCTAAATAGGCCTTCAAACTTAGGTGATAGTTTATAATTGAGTCCTTTACGTACATTTACCTCCATGTATACATTATCACCCACGGTATATGTTTTAGTTGGCTTCGCTGTTTTATCATGATTCCTTTTCATTATGATTTGTGATTCTTCTAAATTCTTTTGAAGGATATCAAAACCACTTTTGCTTGCATTTATACATTCTTTTAAAGGATTTGATAAATTAGTTGTAAGCATTAATACATGGAAAGGCATTCTAACTGGGGTACCATACAATGCCTCGTGCAGCGACATTTTAATTTATATATGATATGAGTGATTCAGAGTACTTAGTACCACAGGTATTGCAATATCCCAGTTGGGGTCTGATCCCCCTAGTGTTAATCTTAATATGTTTAAAACCTTCCTATTTGCTCTTTCCACTAGCCCATTCGACTCTGGGTGATAGATCATGGTATTGATTTTCTTTATGGTAAGGAATTCACACAATGAGGTAAGAAAGTGATTATTAAATTCTCCACCCGAGTCTGAGATAATCATGTCTGAAATTCCATGTTTACAAATGTAACACTCGTAAAACTTCCTAGCGCATTCAATCGCAGTTTTAGTTTTAAGAACTATTAGTTCTGTATATCGAGTCAAAGCATCTACAATTTCTAAGAGGTGCTTATTTCCTCTGTCTGACTCGTAAAATCCTTTTAATAAATCTAAAAGTATCCTTTCAAAGGGTTCATTGGACACGGGATAAGCCCCTAGGCTGACAGGTGTTTTCTTGTGCCCTTTGTTTTCCTGACAAATGCGACAATTAGCTATATGTTTTTTTTTATATCTGTAAGCATCATATGCCAATAAAACAATGATTTCGCTTTTTGTGACATTATGGAGAACCCGGGGTGTGCATGCAACCTATTTAGGACAGTGGATATAAGTGAAATTGGTACCACTACCTGGTCGTTAGTCACATGTGGTGTATTGCAGGTTTTCCTTGTCCCGGATCTACACAGAATATTGTCTTTGATTATATAATTCTGCTGCGTATACTTTATATATTCCCTTTCCTTACGATTTCCTTCGGAATCTTTTATAATTTTTTCTAATTTCTGAGCTTTTCTTTGCTCAGTCTGTAATAATTCAGCACTCCAGCCCAGATCTTCTTGCTCAGATATAGTTTTAACAATTGGCATGGATGTTGATGTATCTATTAATTCAGCTAATGGCTATGTACAAGATGACACGGGGTTGCGTGATAATGCCTCAGCAATGAAATTTGCTTTACCTGATTCTCGAGCCAAAATCTTGGATGATCAAATGCCACCGAGTTCGTTTGGGATTGTGTATGGGATACTATTTTCTTCTAATGATAGCTGGTGAAAGCCTTTAAGTAAGTCCAAACTGGTAAAATATTTATTCTGACCTAACAAAGATAAAATATCGTCAGTACATGGCACTAGGAATCGATCATGGATTGTTTCCTCATTCAAGCGACGTAAATCTACGCAGATACGCCATGTTCTATCTTTCTTCGGTACAACTATTAATGGAAAATTATAAGGGCTGTTCGATTTCCTAATGACTCCTTCTTCTATCATTTTACCTACTTCATCATTTATCTCATTCTGGAATTTCAGAAGGAGTCTCTACGAGGGTACATAAATAATTTTCTGCTTGTCTTTTAACCTTATTTGATGTTTTATGACATCTGTCTTTCCTAAGGATCCATTTGTAGTGGAAAAATCATCATGATATTCAGTTAAAAGTCCAACAAATTTTTGCTGAATTTCTTCTTCTTGAATGTCTTTATTGATTTTATTTTTAATAGATTGCAAAAGGGATTCATCCGCAAATGATTGAGCGTGTTTGATTTCAGCAACGGTAAGAATACGATGTTTATAAACTTCTACATCCAAGATATGTTGAAATTTGTGAATTACTAAAGTGGTATTTAAATGATTACAGACTTCAATATTACATTGATGATGTGAGCCTAGTGTATAACTAGCTTGTGTGACGGACAAACCGTTAGTTTTCAACTTGTCGGAAAGGATTAATATTTCAGATCCCGGTAACGTTTTCTTTATTTGCACTATTGAATTCGAAGGTACGTTTAGCTCGATAGATTGCGTGCAAGATGATATTACGGGTGAAGGAGAATTCTGTTAGGTCGCGTATATTATTTCTTTATTAGTGAGAAAAATGATTGGTTCTTCAACGTACGTCATTGTTTTATTTGTCATCTCCCTTTTATCCAAAACTGATTTTAAAGTATTAGAAGACTTATAGAATTTTCCTTTGATATACACGCCGTGCTTGGCAGGGGCTAAGATAATGTTTAGATTACCCATAGACGGATATCCTATAATTACAGCTGGATACATATCAATGGTTTGTACAACCACAAAGGTATCGGCAAACGTGTGCTTACCGACCTTGAACTGAACATGGGTTACGCATATTACATTTAATTCATTATTTCCTATACTCGAAAGCCTTACTCCGGACTTCTCTATAGGGAAGTTCGAAAACAACAATTGTTGTGTCCTCAAATACATGATATTACGTGGACTACCAGAGTAAAAAAATAATGTAAAGGATCGGTGTTCTAAATTTACAGCATATAATGTTGGTCGTAACTCATTTTGACTAATTATTGTGTGAATTTGTTGAAAATCTATGGGAACATGCAGTAATTTATTTGATTCGGTCGTGTGTTTTGTAGGAAAATCTATTGCCTCACAATGATCTGATTTGTTTGTTTGTTTCTGAACTACATTTACGTTTGGCTGTTTCTTCTTATTGAACTGAGGATTTTTCTTTTTATTTCCATATGGAACTGACTGTGGAATTGACTGTGGATTTGACTGTGTATTTCTAGGATTCTGTTGTGTCTGACGCGAGTAGCACTGACAATATGAATGAGTTGAAATATTATGTAACGAACAGAATCTCGTCCTGCAGTCTGCAATCAAGTAACCTTAACGTTTGCAATTATAACACATCATTCCCGTGACTTGACTATTATTAACTACGTTTACTTGTTGTGGCTTTTTTTAATTTTTTGCAAAAACTTGTGTAAAGAAGGGATCAAGATCAGTACACTTCGACATGTGTTTCTTTATCTGTTTATATACGTCCAATTCCGTACTTGCTGGCGTTAACTTTTTATCAAAACACCGCGCTAAAGCTTCAGGCAAAATAAGTGTCATGCAAGTTAAATACATTAATCGTAAGAAATCTTTCGCGGAGATGTTATCTCTAGTAACCCAAGTGGAATTACCTAAAATATCTTGATACTCGTTTAGCCTATCGGCAATGAGAGCTGCTCTCTCTATAACATTAAGACGAGTCATAGTGGCTTCATTAAGTGTATTTCCTAATGTTAAAACTACATCCAAGGTTTCCTCGCCGCCATAGACCGCATGTAGCCTTACTTTGAAATTGTCTCATGTAACTGCCTCTTAAAACGAAACTCCCCTCAAATACGCACTCGCATTCCCTTTAGAAAAGTCTATAAAACTATTAGCTTCCTGTAATTGTACAAATGGGTCTATAATTTGTTTAGCATTTAAATGGGCGTCGACGGAAGAAATCCACGACTCAACATTCTGGGGTAAGAAGCCGTTGACCCGACCTTGAAAAGGAAGAATAGCTGATCGTGCATTAACTAACATAACAATGGGAGCTGGGATGAGGATACTCTGGCTTGGGGGTGGGGTTACTTGGACTGACAGGAGGTGTCATGTTGACTTTCTTTAACTTGTTTTTTATCTCTTCGATTCCTCGTAATCCTATCAAAATCTCTATATGAATACAGACGTCCACTGTGTAAACGCATAAACAATATTCAAATAAAGATCATAACATGATTCCCCAATACAATGCTAAAAATATAAAGATATTTCCGGAGAACTTCTGAAAGAAAACGGAATTAACACATAGAAAAAAAACATTCTCGACGAAAAATTGAAGTTGAATACAGTTTCCTTTAATGAAAGAAAAAAAGAAGAATCACAAAGAACTCACCCCAGCAATAATGGACGATTGACTCGTGATAACTACACTTCACTGTCTAAAACTGAAATAAATAAAGAAATATACTTAGCTTGGGTTTATATGGGTGAAGGGTGATGTCGTCATTTCCTCTCTCTCTCACTGGTTTTCGAGAGTTTTGATGTTTGGATGAATGTTTTCGGTCCGATTTTCCGTTGTAATGTTGAATGTAGAGTTTCCTGGATATGATTCTCGAATGTTTGATAAACGTTGAATGTCAGTCCTCCGTTTTCTTAAGATATTGATTGAAGATCCAGTTCCTTAGTTTGTATAACATTTATTTGTTGGTATTCAATGTTTTCATTTCTTCGGTGGACGTAGATACTTCGTCTTAATTGTAGATTCATTACTGTTGATTCTCAAGATACTAAAGTTGATTTAGGTTGAACGCTGCTACCAATTGTTAGCGTGGTACTGTTATAAACACACATTAGTTTCCCAATCAAATGTCTCTTCAATGTGGTGTAATGTTTAGACTTGGTAGGTTACTTCTTCTTCTGAATAAGTCTAAGTAAGTTAACTTTAAAACAGTTTATTTCTTTAAAAACAGTTATTAACCTCACCATCACAGGAGTATAGATGGTTTGGTCGGATGACTGTTCCGTATGACATCTGGACCAGAAAGTGACTAAAATATCCATATTGATGTTAAAGTCTAATTAGTTATCTCATTAATACCGGAAGGTACTTAGATCCGTTGAGAGACAACTCTTTCTCACGGCTTGGTTGTGTTTACTCTTCATGAAAAATGTTACATTGCAATTGAATAGCATTGTCTTGAGTTTCGCATCCTGCTTATGACTGAATTGGCATTCTCATGCTCGCTCCTAATTTCTACATTGACGTTTAGGGTCATGGATTTAAACATGCAATTTTACACACATTACACATAGAGTTGTGTTTAACCTATGAAAATACCCCAGATATGCTCATGGTCATAGCCAAAATACATATGGCTACCTTTGTGAAGAACCTGTACGCCTTTATGAAGGCTAGGAAAGCATGTAGAGAGTTTGTGTTCGCTGCTGCAACAGTGAAATACAAAATAAGGAAGCTAATATCTTCCAACATCTGGGGTAAAGACCTCTTCCCACACAAGGTCATTAAGAAAGTGATTAAGAACACCACCAGGAAGAACATAAGTCTTCTCCAAAAATGGGGCATCCTTTCTAAGAGAAAATCTTCCATGGTTATGGGTCCCCAACCTAAAAAGAAGATCGAAAATGCTGGAAATATCCGGGCTGTTCAACAACATCCCACTATTCCAGTGACCACGATGCCACAGGCAGATGGTCAGAATTCTAAACCTACTGACTATTCGAAGCATGAAGACGCTTCTGCTAGGAGGAACAATCCTTCAGGATCACAGGACCTTCGATTTTTCGGTCCAAAGTTATTCAAGATGAGCCCTTGATGGGAAACAAAAATGTCCCACCATCATTTCCTTACCTTCTCCTACAATTCAAAATCCTCCCGGAGAAGTATACATGAGAGCTATAGAGCATACATGTGGTAAGAAAACTATAGCCCATCAAGTTTCAGGGAAGGCTGTTTTGTGTTCACGAGAAGGACTCAAGAAATCTCTGTATCATTCTGAACTTGTCGCCACTCAACAAGTTCATAGAAAACTGCGAGTTCCGAATGTTAATCATTCTGAACATATGGACCTTGTCCCAAGTAGGGGTGTTTGTAGTCTTGTCAGACCTGAAAGGTGTCCTGCGGAACCTTCCAGTCAATCACCCCCCTTCCTCCTATCTAGAATTAGAGTTACAGATAGTAACATTCCTCCTAGGAAAGATACGTGTCGTTCTCACAGTCCTAAGTATTTTCATAGGATTGGCAAACTTAGTCACGTCAAAGTCAAGCCTAAAAATGGTTCAGGCATTTATATACCCAAAGTGGCTGGCCAATGTGCATTCAAGGAATTGACCCGGTTCCCGGGACTTCACGGATGCATGATAAGCTTCTAGAAGTCTCGACTTTCTCCAGCTTAAGGGTTTCAATGGCTGAAAACCATTGAAGCCCACAGTCATATCAACTCTCCTTTACCTTGGGAATATAAAAGGAGCTCGTGAGGTCTGTCAAGGGACTCATGTAATCAGTCAGATTTCCAATATGCCAACAGGGACAAGCGCTAAACTTTCCCCAGTTTGCAAAAGTGACAGACCTAGTGCAAAGAGCACATTCAACGCTTGAAGAGTTAAAAAAAGACTAATATCGGTCCCTCTTTAATCGCTTCGCTAACAAAAAGTAAAGCACAAAAGTTCCAAGACTCTGCTGGTCCTATCATGAGTGGGGAAGCCACCTCCATACATATCAGACTTCCTACTACTGATATGGGACACCGAAGCGATAATAAGACGTGACAATTGAACGTCTCATACAGTCTAGATGAAGTTACCCATCATTTTATTAAAGGGATCTCACCTGCCAATAGTTCTTTTACAACTGATCCACAAGGTGACAGTGGATGCTCTATATCGGTCCAAGCCGATAGAGTTGGAATGGTCCATGGATGCAGACCTATTCCCTCCCAGTTGGGAACAAGTCCCGGAACTGCAATTCCACCTCTTCGTCACGAGCGTTTTCAAGAAACTACCTCGATATGTAGCCCCATACGAGGATCCTCTAGTGAGGCTGATAGACGAAG
>NC_090758.1:25387538-25397538 GCF_036898095.1 Palaemon carinicauda | reverse complement strand
CTCTCTCTCTCTCTCTGAGAGCATATCATAACTAGCATCCTACTCTCTCTCTCTCTCTCTCTCTCTCTCTCTCTCTCTCTCTCTCTCTCTCTCTCTCTCTCTCTCTCTCTCTCTTTCTCATTCTTTCTTACTCTAAAAATAACAAATCATAACCAGCATCCTACTCTCTCTCTCTCTCTCTCTCTCTCCTCTCTCTCTCTCCTCTCTCTCTCTCTCTCTCTCTCTCATCTCTCTCTCTCTCTCTCTGAGAGCATATCATAACTAGCATCCTACTCTCTCTCTCTCTCTCTCTCTCTCTCTCTCTCTCTCTCTCTCTCTCTCTCTCTCTCTCCTCTCTCTCCTCTCTCTCTCTCTCTCTCTTTCTCATTCTTTCTTTAAAAATAACAAATCATAACCAGCATCCTACTCTCTCTCTCTCTCTCTCTCTCTCTCTCTCTCTCTCTCCTCTCTCTCTCTCTCTCTCTCTTCTCTCTCATTCTTTCTTACTCTAAAAATAACAAATCATAACCAGCATCCTACTCTCTCTCTCTCTCTCTCTCTCTCTCTCTCTCTCTCTCTCTCTCTCTCCTCTCTCTCTCTCTCTCTCTCTCTCTCTCTGAGAGCATATCATAACTAGCATCCTACTCTCTCTCTCTCTCTCTCTCTCTCTCTCTCTCTCTCTCTCTCCTCATCTCTCTCTCTCTTCTTCCTTAACCGTTCTAACCCAGTCCTTATCTCTTGGGTTTGTTCTTCTTTCTTAACCAAAAGGGACGAGACGATATACCTTCTGATCATGCTTTTCCCGCTTCCTCTTTCTATACAACAACATCAACAACAAATGCAGCCATATTAAGCCAACTGCAGGATAAAAGCCTCATATATGCCTTTCCTCATGTCTGGAGTCTGAAACTAACCTTGTATCGGGTGTGCTTCTCTAGTGCAGCTTCGATGATCATGTTGATACGAAGAAATCTGATTGTATCATACTTATGTAAAATTTATAAGAAATCCCAAGAAGAGTGAAATGGATTTTGCATGATCTTTGTTGCTTGAAATGGTCGCAATTATATTGTATTGTATATCCTGTTGTCCCTTTGAATGAGAATCTAATCAACAAAATTGATAGGCGTATCCCTTCTCGTGTGCTAAGGTACCGAGTGAAGGACAAATCGTGGTTCAATGATGATTGTAGACGTGCTTATTTGGAGAAGCAGGAGGCCTATCATCTTTGGAAGAGTAACAGATCAGATTTGACCTGGAATAACTATACTCAAGCCTAGAGCTTTTGCTCAGAGAGTTTATGCCTCAACTGGAAACGAGTACAATTTAACCATAACAGAACCGCTTTCTGGTATAACTCAGTAACATATAGTAAATGGTGGTCTACCCTTAAATCTGTACTCTTTGGTGTAGATGCGACAGTTCCTCCCTTACTTAAACCAGTTGGCTCAGTCACTCACTGTCAAAAGGAAAAGATAACCCTTTTGGTTGATGTTTTTTAACAGTAAAAGAGATTTATGAAAGACTTGAACTTCCCTATTCCTGTTTTCCTCAGGCTGAACTAAATAGTTTAGCTTTTCGATCTCGTAAAATCAGAGCTCTGTTGATGGACTTGGATGCTTATGGAGGTGTAGACCCAAATGGCCTTTTTCCTTTGTTTTTTATAAAGACAAAAGATTTCTTAGCTACAAAGTAATCTGTTATCCTGCGCAAGTTAGCAAGAAGAGGAGCTTTTAGCACTTGTTAGAGAATTGGTAATGTTTACTCCTCTATGTGAATGTGTTTGTGGTAGCCCAAGTCCCACCGATTACCACCCAATTTCCATAACTCCCATATTATCTGAAGTTTTTGAACGTCTTCTGGAAAAATGTCTAAATAGGTTTGCTGAAGGTTATTATCTATTCCCTAGTTTGCAATTTGTTTTTCGTAAAGGCCTTGGAGCATGTGATGCCCCTCTTACAATCTCCAATGCTGTACAGAAATTCCTTGTTTGTGGTCAGGAAGTTCGTATGATTGGCCCTGATTTTAGTGCTGCCTTTGGCCGTGTTGATCATAGAGGCCCTTGTTTTCAAACTCAAACAGTTGGGAGTGTGTGGGTCATTTCTTAGCATTATTTTTTATTTTTTAAGTAAATAGATTCTCAAGGAGATGTTGTTGATGAGCATCATAGTGAGTATAGGAATGTGATATCCGGTGTTCCACAGGGTGGTGTTCTTGGCCCATTACTTTTCATACTATAAACACATGACATGTGGTTTGGCCTAGAATACAAGCTTGTTGCATATGCATATGATGCTACTCTCTTTGCATCAATTCCATCCCCTGAATGTAAATCAGGGGTTGGTGAATCCCTTAATAGAGATTTAGCTAAAATTAGAGAATTGTGCAAATTATGGGGTTTGAAGTTGAATCCAAACAAATATCAAAGTATGATTCTAAGTAGGTTAAGGACGGTGGCTCCTTAACATCCGGATTCTCAGTATTTATAATGTTTCTTTAAATTAGTATGACTCTTAAAATTCTAGGTGTTATTCCCGAAAACAAAATTTACTTTTGAGAAACACATTAGGTCTGTGCCTCTTCAGTTGCACAAAAATTGGCTTATTGAGAAAGTCTTTTAAGATTTTCGGTTTTCAATCTATTCTGAAGAAGTGTTTTAATTCTTTCATTCTACCTTGTTTTGAGTATTGTTTTCCTTTCTGGTCTTCAGTTGCTGATTCTCATCTTATTTTGTTAGACAGAAACTAACGGTCTGTTAAATTTCTTATTCCTCATCTAGATATTAATCTTTGACACCATCGTTCAATTAGTTCATTATGCATGTTGCTTAAAAAATTTCATAACTCTGACCATCATTTACATTCAGATCTCCCTTGACAATTCCATCCTGTAATACTAGGCAGGCAGTTAATTCTAATAGTAAGTCCTTCTCCATCATAAGGTTCAATACTACACAGTATTTTAGAAGTTTTATTCCAGCTGTTACCAAGTTGTGGAATTATCTTCCTGATCGGGTAGTTGAATCAGTAGAACTTAAAAGTTCAAAGTTGGAGCAAATGTTTTTTTATATTGACTAAGCTGACATGAGTCTTTTTATAGTGTATATAAGACATATCTGTTTCTGACGTTGTTAATAGTTTATATATGACATATCTTTTTTTGACGTTGTTACTGTTTTCAGAATGATTTATTGTTAATTTGTTCTCATCATTTATTTATTTCCTTATTTCTTTCCTCACTGGGCCATTTTTCCGTATTGGAGCCCTCGGGCTTATAGCATTTACCTTTTCGAACGATGTAGCATGGCTAGTAATAATATTAATAATTAGTCATATAAATATGTATTTTTCCTTTTCTTAAATTGTTAAAATTGTAAATATACAATTTTTACAATTTATAATAAACATACATAAAATTACATGAATAATCTTTTCTATCACTTAACGTACAGTATAATGTATTCACAAATCCAACTTTCATTAGTCATGTACATACGTTTTTTTTTTTCTTCCTTTTTTTTCTTTTTTTTTTTTTTTTTACTTTTTGATTAGTATGCTAAACCAAGCTGCAAAATTCCTATAACCGGATCACAAACTCCACCCATGTAAGTATGTCACATTGTTAACTGCGTCGTATGAACTTCTCCACCCATACTTGATCAGAAACACTCATACAGGTCTCGTAGGCAATTCAGTTCCTGTATAATAGCCTAAGGTACTTACTTTTGTTTCTTCATTTACCCCTTCCCAATTCGTTTAAAATAACCTGTAAAATAAGTTATTTCAGGCGCAGTGAAAGATAGATTGAGAAAATAGTTAATATGTGTTAAAAGTATTTAACATTTTACCCAGAAAACCTTCATAATAGACTCATTATTATTGTCCACATTTAACCATCATCATAATCTCCTCCTACGCCTATTTCACACTAAGGGCCCTCGGTTAGATTCTGCCAGTCGTCTCTATCTTGAGCTTTTAAATCAATACTTTTCCCTTCATCGTCTTCCAACCTCACGCATCATAGATGAGATCATGGTGAGGGTAGATGGAGATAAAAACAAAACGTTAAACTTATTTTTTTTTTTCAGTTAGCTAGGTAGGTAGGTAGTAGGTTGGCCAGGGCACCAGCTACCCGTCGAGATACTACCGTTAGAGAGTTATTGGATCATTTGACTGGCCAGACAGTAATGCAAGGGATCCCTGTCTCTGGTTACGGATAATTTTTAACTTTGCCTACACATACAACGAATAGTCTGGCCTATTCTTTACAGATTCTCATGGTTCCTCATACACCTGACAACACTGAAATTACAAAACACCTCTTCGCTCGAGAGGCTAAATACTGTATTGTAATTGTTTCAGTGGCTACTTTCCTCTTAGTAAGGGTAGAAGAGACTCTTTTAGTTACGGTAAGCAGCTCTTGTAGGAGGACACCCCAAAATCAAAGCATTGCTCTCTAGTCTTGGGTAGTGCCAGAGCCTCTGTACCATGGTCTTTACACTGTCTTGGGTTAGAGTTCCTCTTGCTTGAGGGTACACCCTGGCACGCTGTTCTGTCTTGTTTATCTTCCTCTTGTTTGTTAATGTTTTTTTAATAGTTTATATAGTAGATAATTATTTTATTGTTACTCTCCTCTAAAAGATTTAATTTCCTTGTTCCCTTTCCTCACTGGGCTATTTATCCTATTTGGATCACCTGGGCTTATAGCATCCTGCTTTTCCAACTAGGGTTATAACTTAGCAAATATAATAATAATAATAATAATAATAATAATAATAATAATAATAATAATGATAATAATAATGGGCCTACTTGAATATGTAACGATTTATAAACTCCTGTCATGAGTTGTTTATTTATTGAATATAAATACTGTATAGAAATGTAGATATCACGAATTTACTGTCAAGCTTAACCACAGAATATTTTCGTAATAAAAGATGAAAAGAATATACACATTGGCTACTCTTCACACGATGGAGGCAATATAGTGAAGACATGCCTCTTAACGAGCAGAAATATTTCTCTACGGAAACAAAACTGGCTCTTGTGAAGAGAGTCTGATATTCTCTCTCTCTCTCTCTCTCTCTCTCTCTCTCTCTCTCTCTCTCTCTCTCTCTCTCTCTCTCTCTCTCTCTCTCTCTCTGGACAATTAATCTATTGTGCAACCGGTGGAACAGGACGTTCTTCTAAACTGGAATTTTCTGTTTATATTTTCTCAAAAATGCAGCACTGAGGCCATCTATTGGTAAATCAGTTGAAAAGAAGCAAAACTGCAATAAAAAGAAAAAAAAAAGAAAGGAAAAAAACAACAAACTATAGCTTTCTTTCTTGTTGTGAAATGAAATGAAGGTAGAGAAAATTATTTTTATACTGGACATATTCTGTTTCCAAATATATATACTGTTCAATGACTATCACTAACTACCTTCATGGGCCATTTTATGGGCGATCTACGGATTATCATTTAACATTAAAGATATAAAACATGTAGGTAAATAACTACTGCAAATAATAAAGATTCTAATATTAACATTCAGATTGATGTTTTCTTTTCAGAATAATCCAACAGATTAAGATAATCTTCACAAAATCAAAATACTTCTTCAATCCTTCTGAGAAAACTTATGTTTATTTAAAGACGATCTTCTTTTTCTATTGCTGCTAACAGATAATTTCATCTAAGGACAAAAATATTTTATATAAATACGTAAAAATTACAAGAAATAGAAATGAATCCATAAATTTTCGTGCAAGAATATTTAACGCATCTGAAAGAAAGTTTTTGAATGCGATAATAATTTTGTAAATTGAGTTTAAATCTCTGACATTGTGGCCCAAATCTGACAGTTGAACTGAAGGGCAGACGATTGACGCCCTTCTCAACACTTCCATTGCCAAAAGGAAACTATTGGCTCGAAGTTTGTCTTTGGAAGGGGAGTTGTTCGGACAAGTCGGGAAAAATTTTTGGTTAACAACAACAATAATAATAATAATAATAATAATAATAATAATAATAATAATAATAATAATAATAATAATAATAATAATAATAATAATAATAATAATAATAATAATAATAATAATAATAAATTCCTTGTTTCAATTCACCATTGGAACTTTGATATCATAGATATAATTATAAAGATATCAAATAGACGTCTTTGATGCAAAGACGTATGGATGTATTTTTGACTTCCAATCTCTCAGTCTGCGATGGAAGAAGACGCCATTTTTATGAGAGTTTGTCTAAAATTTTGTATTGCTTTACTTATATTTACTCATGCATAGATATATTTGTATGGATACATAAGTATACATAAATAACTCTTATAATTCACGAATATAAAGTCACAAATAGACTTTAAGAGGGAATTCCCCTAGCTCAAGGTTTGGAGACCAAAGGAAAAAATCATTCTTTATTATGAGTACTTCCTCTTAGGTTTGTCTTCTTAAGCTAAAGAGACTTTGACAGCAATAGTATTTGGTGACTTAGTAGTCAAATATTTTATTCAATTTTATGTATGTATGTATGTATGTATGTATGTATGTATGTATGTATGTATGTATGTATGTATGTATGTATTTAATAAAACATAGGTTTTATTATTAATAAATTTCCGAGATATTAGATCAAAGTCTTGTCTGCGGTTTTCGCTACACTTTGAATCATATAATTTTGTTATACGTTATAAAAAAAAAAAAACTTAGAACTTACTCTAACCTATAGCTTAGACGTCATATCCCTTTGAATAGAAATCATAAGCTGACATTACGGGCATGTCGTAATATTTGACGACTCGGTTACGAATCAAGACGACTGAGGATGATTTAATCATCAATAATAGCGAAGGTGAGTCGTCATAAGGGAAATATTGACCCTAATGACACAAAAGGATTTGATTTACATATGTGTGTGACCCTGACTTAAACATAAAGGAAAAAGCAGTGTGTTGAATGTCCTTCTGTAAAATACACATATTCTCCACCAAAGCTGAGGTGTAATTTGAATCAGATGCAGAAGGCATTCCTTTGCCAAGTCTTATGCCAATAATATATTATTATATTCAATTATACACTTTTGTCTACATTTCCTTTATAAAACAATATACGAGTAGACTAAATCTGGAAAAGAAAAGGTTAATAACTATTTTTAATAAAAAGTTATAGAATAAGAAAAAGTAAACAATGAGAAAAATGATAGGCCTATGAAGGAAACTAATTATTATTATTATTATATTATTATATTATTATTATTATTATTATTATTATGATTATGATTATTATTATTATGATTATTATTATTATTATTATTACTTACTAAAATACAACCCTAGTTGGAAAGTTTAGACGCTATAAGCTTAGGGGACCAAAAGTCAAAATAGGTCAGTGAGAAAAGGAAATATGATATACTACAAGAGATTCTTAAGAACAATGATATTAAAGTGAAATGTTCGCATATAAAATATAAAACCGTAAACGATAGGAAGAGGTATAAGATAGACTATTGGTCCCGATTGTACCCTCAAGCAAGAGAACTCTAATCCAAAAAAGTAGAAAGCTATGGTAAAGAAAGCTATGGCAGTACACAGAACAAGAGGAACAATGATTTGATTTTCGAGTGTCATTCACCTAGAAGAGCTGTTTACCATAGCTAAAGAGTCTCTTGTAACATTACCAAGAGAATAGTAGCCATTGAAAACAAAGAGTGTAGTATTTAACCCCTTGAGCGAAGAAGAATTGTTTGGTAATCTCAGTGTTGGCAAGTATATGAGAATAGAAGGGTATGTGGAATGAATAGGCCAGACTATCTGGTATATATGTAGGAAAATGATTGATTGATTTAAAGTTTTCAGGCATCCGACATCTAAGGTCATTGACGCCGGTAACATTTAATTTATGTATACAAAAATAAAAAATAAAATAAAATAAAAAATGAAAGAGTATTCAATTAAAATCATAAAAGTTGAATGTCATAAAAGTTAAATATTTTTCAGAAGACCTGCTTCTGAAATAAATCAAAAAAATGCCACTTGCATGGTAGGACACATCATTTCTAAGAATCTGGCAAGGATGAACCTGCCACCCTCACCTCGAGCCTCAAACAAATATCTATTCCTTAAGTTGTTATAATTGGGGCATTCGGTCAACAAATGCCTTACTGTTAGAGGTACTAAACAGTCGTAGGAAAATGAAAAATGAGCTGGTACCTGAGAGGGGGTCAAATGTAATACTGTCTGGCTAATCAAAGGACCCAACAACTGTCAAGCGGTAGTGTCATAACGGGAGGCTGGACCCTTGGCCCACCTACTATCTACAAACAAGGTAAGAATTAGGTTTTATAATATAGATAACAATACTTAAACCAGTTTTTCAGAGAAAATAAGAGCCAACAATATTTGATAAACAGAAAGAAAAAAAAAATAAATATGTTGGCAACACTATTACAATCTAATTGTGATAATTGGCAACTCTCCACAACAAGATTCCAGTGGCAGCTAATTTCCATAGAAACCAGTAATCCAAGTAAATATAGTTCATTGCTTCATAATAACAATAGGATGTTGTCGTGCCACATGATAATGTAATCACAGATTTGATTTGGAAATGTGCTTGTTTGTCTGCTGATGTTAATCGGAAAGTCGGAGGTTTTGTAGGAATTGCTGTGGGATGAGGGAACGCGGTGTTTACATTTGATTGGGACCTGGGTGTATGGATTGTGTGGCTGGTTGAATGTTTATATTTGCATGAATAAACAAACAGGGCATGAAGTGTGGAACTGATCTCTCTCTCTCTCTCTCTCTCTCTCTCTCTCTCTCTCTCATCATTATCGATAGACGTAACCAGTCTGCTGTAGGAGAAAGGCCTCTGATAAGTCCTATCACTAGCGTTCATTTATGGTATTTCTATGCCAGTCAACAAAGAATATATATATATATATATATATATATATATATATATATATATATATATATATATATACATGTATCTATAAAAATATATATACATATATATATATATATATATATATATATATATATATATATATATATATATATATATGTATGTATATATATATATATATATATATATATATATATATATATATATATATATATATATTTAAATATATATATATATATATATATATATATATATATATATATATATATATATATATATATATATATATATATATATGTATATATATATATATATATATATATGATTTATATATATATATATATATATATATATATATATATATATATATATATATATAAATATATGTATATATATATATATATATATATATATATATATATATATACATAATTTATATATATATATATATATATATATATATATATATATATACATATATATATATATATGTATATATTTATAACTATATATATAAGTATGTATATATATATATATATATATATATATATATATATATATATATATATATATATATTATATACATATATAAATATAATATATATATATATATATATATATATATATATATATATATATATATATATATATATACATATATGTATATATGTATATATATATATATATATTATATATTATATATATATATATATATATATATAAATATATGTATATATATATATATATATATATATATATATATATATATATATATATATATATATATATATATATATATATATATATATATATGTATATACACACATATATATATATATATATATATATATATATATATATATATATATTTATATATATATATTTATATATATATATATATATATATATATATATATATATATATATATATATATATATATATATATATATATATACTATATTTATGTATATACATACATATATATATATATATAATATATATATATATATATATATATATATATATATATATATATATATATATATATATATATATATAATATATATATATATATATATATATATATATCACTCACTCACTATATCCCGTCTGGAAT
>NC_090758.1:25375718-25379538 GCF_036898095.1 Palaemon carinicauda | reverse complement strand
GTCTATTTTTTTCAATACCAGTTTATATCTTTTATCTCTGGACTTTTTGTTGTTAAGTGTGAATAGACTGTCGTAATCAAAATTGTTTTTCCATTAAGAATTTTGAATGCTTCTATCACTTAGTTATAAATTTTTGTAGATCGAATAAGTTCAAAAGTTTCATCCTCCGTCAATATTCAAATTGCCTTAGTGTTGTAACTAGTATGTTGACCCTAGTTTGTACTGCTTCCAGTCTATATATAATAATGATATCTAGAGAGGGTGAGTAGGATACTGGTTATCATTTGCTCTTATTTGAGAGAGAGAGAGAGAGAGAGAGAGAGAGAGAGAGAGAGAGAGAGTTAAATCCCTTTGAAAATTAATTTGCGTGAAATTACACACACACACACACACACACACACACATATATATATATATATATATATTCATATATATAGATAGATAGATATGTATATATATATATATATATATATAGTATATATATATATATATATGTATATATATATATATATATATATATTAGAGGAAGAATAAAACTAAAAATTATCGAGTCTAGAAGTTTCATTATTCCTCAGTGTTCCTCACCAACTTAAATAAAAGATTAAACTATTTTTCTATGAAATATCTGATAGAAAACTTATTTCTTGGGTATTCTAATTCTCCTTCCTTGTCCCATACTGACTTTTTTTAAATATATTTTCTACTGTTTACACTTGCGGAAGATATTTTTTTTTTTACTAGCTTATTAATCTTTTTATTGCTCTTAGCCTTTCTAACTAGTTTATTTACTTTTTGTGCTCGGAAATTTCACTAATTGAAGTCCGTGGACCCATGGATTAATGTTTGCCGTCTCTACTACTTATTGCAATGACTATTGTTCTGATGAACCATTTTGGTTGTGGAGTTCTATTCGGTAAAATTTTTCCTTGTTGTGTAAATTTATCTGTATATATTTCTACAAATATTGTGTAATCCTTCAGTTTTAACCAGTTTGGGAGTAGAGGAATTTATTGAACCATTTTATCATGTGATCTTTTTCTTAGCACAAGGGCTTGGGAGCCCCTTCGATTCCAAGAACAGCTTTTACAAAGCAGAGAGAGGGAGTTAATATGACAATGAAACACACACGCTATTTCTCTCTCTCTCTCTCTCTCTCTCTCTCTCTCTCTCTCCACATACACACACACATGTCCATACAATTACACACACACACACACACACACACACATATATATATATATATTTATATTTATATATATACATATATATATATATAATATATATATATATATATATATACATATATATACATATATAATATATATATATATATATATATATGTATGTATATATATATATATATATATAAATATGTATATGTGTTTGATGGAGTATGTTCTTATATGTATTCGCGTCTACACATCCAAGGCTGGATATGCGTTTGTTATAAGCGAGATTATTCCTTGAGATAGAAGGCATAAATACCAGACAGCAGGATGCACCTTTCTTTGTGGACTTAAGAAGGCCCAGTGATCCGAGAGATTTTATTCATAGATGGATTTTGAATAATTCAAGAACGCAAATCTTGGTAGATCTAATTTTCGTGAAATCAGAATTTGGTTTCGTGAAACGTTTATTGAGTTTGGATGATATCAATCAAACTATTAGTTTTCTTATGATTGAACTTCATAACCAATACTTTGCACCATGCACTAAATTTAGCTATATCTCTAATATTGAAGTACACATTGATATTCACTTATGGACACCTAAAGCAAAAGTACATACGGGCGATCAATTACAAAAGAACATGTACGAACACACTTATAATCAGTCAGTTACATGTATGCACTTAGGACCGTTCCCTTGCGAGTGTGCACTTAAAGGAATGCCTTTATGGCTGCACTTATAAGAAGAACTATTGCAAATATCCATTTCCAAATCATTACCTACAAACATTCATTTGTGATCACGCACGTACGAACACCTACTTACTTACATTCATTTAAGTTCACTTATAAACAACTACTTACAAACAATCGTGTACTTTCACCTATTTACAGACACCTACTTATGAACATTCCTTTATCTTCACCTACTTACAAATACCTACTTACGAACATTCGCTCACGAGAAGTTGATAATAAGTTTATGGCATATATACGTTCATTTTTTAAACAGTATTTAGCATTTCATATAATTTTCATCCAACCATTTTGCTTTTATTATCAAGCGCACACCTTTCAGTTAGAAAGGCACAGAAAATGAGTGATAAATTACCAGGTATACTTGCTTCGGTCATATCATTGAAGGATGAACAATTTTAAGTAAAGGGAGAGAGAGAGAGAGAGAGAGAGAGAGAGAGAGAGAGAGAGAGAGAGAGAGTTTTGTCAAATCTACATCACAAGAATTCTAATCACATTAGATTCGATTGTCTTTCCTACTAATAAAATCAAATATTCACAAATCATAAATCTTTTCATTAAAAGTATATAATCATTCCAATACCAAAAACCAAATGCGCATAAATTAATAAAATCAATAATTCTCCTATACAATAAAATAAATCATAGTTCATAGATTTGAACTTGACAAACACAGTATCCATTCGAGTGGGTGAATTATATGGCTGAAGGAGCCGTATCTCACGTAGGCTTATAATAATAATAATAAAAAAAAATATGACACTTAAATTTTGAAAGATTAGAAAACTTTTCGGAGAGGTAAAATGAGAAAAAATGTTTTTCAATAGATATCAAAAGGCGTATAATATACATCTATGGCTTTGAAAAAGAAATGTATTTTTCAAACGAGGTATTTTCTAAAGATCCTTTTCGAGAACATAGAGGTGATTTTCTGATTGAAATTGCCAGACTGAAGGATCCATTACTCCTTTTTCATACGAAGAATTTCATGGAGAAATTATGCAAGAAATATATTAAGCTTCTTTTATTATTTTATTTTTATTCGATTTCTTTCTTCCAATGAAACTATTTATGAACATACATTCAATCATAAGGGTAGAATATAGCCTGAAAAATTCATATATATAAACACAAAAACACACACACATACGCGCGCGCACACAAACACACACAAACACACACAAACACACACACACACACATACACACATATATATATATATATATATATATACATATATATTTATATATATATATATATATATATGCATATATATATATGTTTATATATATGTATATATATATATATATATATACACAACCATATATATATATATATATACATATATATATATATATATATACATATATATATATATATATATGTATATATATATATATGTATATATATATATATATATGTGTGTGTGCGTATATATATATATATGTGTGTGTGTGTATATATGTATATATATATATATATATGTGTGTGTGTATATATATATATATATATGTATATATATATATATATATGTATATATATACATATATATATATATATATATATAAATATATATATATATATATATATACATATATATATATATATATACACACATATATGTATATGTATATATATATATATATATATATGTATATATATATATATATATATGTATATATATATATATATATATATATATATTTATATATATATATATATTTATATGTATATATATATATATATATATATACATATATATGAGTGTGTGGGGATGTTTGTTATCATTAAACTATTTAGATATATTTGAATTCTTAGTAAAAAGGAATAATAATAACACGTTATAGATAAATATATGTCAAATACCCAAATAAATCTTAATGAGTGAAAAAAAA
>NC_090758.1:25350718-25368218 GCF_036898095.1 Palaemon carinicauda | reverse complement strand
CGTATTACTAGGCAGGCACTTAATTGTAATAGTCAGGCCTTCTCCTAAAAGAGGCTCAATACTACACAGTGTTCTAAAAGTTTTATTCAAGCTGTGGCCAAGTCGTGGAATGAACTCCTAATCGGGTAGTTGAATAAGTAGTACTTAAAAAGTTCAACTTTGCCGCAAATGTTTTTTATGTTGAACAGTCTTACATAATTCTTTTTATATTTTTTATATCAATTATTTGTTTTAATGATATTACTGTTCGTAAAATATTTTATCTTAATTTTTCATTGCTTGTTATAATGTTTATTTATTTCCTTATATATTTTCCTTACTGGGTTTTTTTTTCCATGTTAAAGCCCTAGGGCTTATAGCCTCTTGCTCTTCCAACTAGTAATAATAATAATGATGATAATAATTAGAACCAGCTGGAGAAATAAGCTCAGATATTCTCTCTAGACAGACTCTGAGAATAATTCCCATGTGGTTGAGGGATGGGAACTTAGAGTAATTGGGAAGGGTCTGATCAATCAGTCAAATCTTGATGTTTGAGACTTGTGTGTGAATTACCAGATAAGGACTGATAATAAAAGTATTGGCGGAGGATGTGATGGTCACAATTAGCTTATTTTGATATTTAAATTTAAAATGAGGTATTTGGTGTTAGTATCCGTAGTAGAAAGGAACAGCCCATTGCCTTCACTTCCTGACTTCACTTCCTTCTCTTCCTCAATCCATTCACACCGTCCTTATCTCTCTCTCTCTCTCTCTCTCTCTCCTCTCTCTCTCTCTCTCTCTCTCTCTAAATATCAGTACCTCAACAAATCCTTATATAAAATAATAAATAGTCTCTTATAACATAATTATTCTTTTAATTGTAAAGAGAACAACGCTTGATGGAAAAACTGACTTCAGAGACAAATAAATGATTACTGTTTGTTAACATCGAAAAAAAAAATAGGCTGTCGAAAACCTCTCATAATACGTAAACCTCAAGCGCTAATCAAACACATCTCATGAGACCTAAATATTTTCTTGTTCTCCATCCTCAAATAATTACGCCCGTCATCTGGCTCAAATTCCAAATCAACAAACAAGTAGGTATAAGAGAGTTGATCTCTTTTAAACAGCCAAACAATTCTTCGTTTTTATAATCAATATATGATAGCTCTATTTTAATAATGTTACTTTCTTTAAATACTTATTTTACTCATTCATTACTTTTGTTGTAATTTATCTATATCCTTATTTCTTGTTCCTCACTGGGCTATATTTTCTTATTGGATCTATTGGGCTTATAATATCCAGCTTTTCGAACCAATGTTGTAGCTTAGGCAATAATAATAATAATAATAATAATAATATTAATAATAATAATAATAATAATAATAATAATAATATCAACTTGAGGTAAATATTTACACACGAAACGACAATTATTTCATAAACTCGAAAAGTCAGTTTGAATTTGGATCGAGTCATTGATTCTAATTACTATTTAAAACTAGATTCCAAAAATTTAATGACCTGGAATATGGCCTGGCGAGAAACCCTCTTCCCTCGTCAAGAAAGGCAACAGACAAGTAAACGATTGAAAAGTGATTGGGACAACAATTCTCCACATTTCAGGCGGCAAGTGTCATAGATGCAGTTTGCATATTGGGTATGCTACATTATATAAAACCTCACTTCCCTTAAACCCCCTTCCTTCACCAGCCCCATCCTACTCAACCCCTATCCCAAAACAAGCATTTACGAGAGACCATCCTTAACTTCTTGATGAGGTTCCCTGGTAGCTTGCTTTTCTAAATAATGTTGTAGCTTAACTTTTTTATAATAATAATAATAATAATAATAATAATAATAATAATAATAGTGGCTTTGTTTGTGTGTGTGTAACTTTTAACATGTGGGACGTGTGGTGAGTGTCAAAGAAGAGAGAGAGAGAGAGAGAGAGAGAGAGAGAGAGAGAGAGGAGAGAAAGAGAGAGAGAGAGCATATGGGACTCTGGTGAGAGTCAATGAAGAGAGAGAGAGAGAGAGAGAGAGAGAGAGAGAGAGAGAGAGAGAGAGAGAGAAAGAGGTCCCCTTTTCCTTAGAATGACTAACTTTAATATTTTTCTTATGGACATTCATTCATATACAATGAAGTTAGGGCACAGCGATCTTCTATTAATACCATAAAAAAATTGATGTTCCTTTGAAGTATTTCCTCAAAAGGCAAACCCTGAACAATAAAGAGAGAGAGAGAGAGAGAGAGAGAGGGAGAGAGAGAGAGAGAGAGAGAGAGAGAGAGAGAGAGAAATATTAATCTTACTTCTCTGTACAAAAGAATATGAGATTAATGAGGGTCGTATCTACGATCTTATATATGAGTAGCTACATGTATAAATACATATATAGATTCATAAATAGATTTATGGATGAAGAAGTAGATAAATTGATAATATCAAAGAACTATAAGCTTGATACTCCGAAGAAAGAGAGAGAGAGAGAGAGAGAGAGAGAGAGAGAGAGAGAGAGAGAGAGAGAGATCTTAAAACCCATTTTGTTAAGGGATTTCCCAAGCTGATTTTGACACAAGCTTCCAATATGTATAACTTTAATGTAAAAAAAAAGAAAGACAATAATTTGGTTATTATTCATTTAAACATTCAACAAATTTTTCTGGTATTTTAGATAAAATAATAGGAATAAATGTTACTCACACCAGACCACTACTGTAAAGTTTGCGGTGAAGCTGCAAAACCATGTCCTACATATATTCTTTATTTGAATTTTTTGTTGGAGTTTTGGGGCTTATAGCATCTTGCTCTTCTAGCTAACGTTGTAGCTTACGATTTTAATAATAATTATAATAATAATAATAATAATAATACTAATAATAATAATAATATTAATAATAATAATAATAATAATAATAATAATAAAAATAATGATAATAATAATAATGCAATTATTATTATTATTATTATTATTATTATTATTATTATTATTATTATTATTATTATTATTATTATCATTATTATTATTATTATTATTATTATTATCATTATTATTGAGATTCAAAATATATCTTTTCCCTCGCATTGATGTATAAGAGGAATATTAATAAAATATCTCTGTACACGAAATAAATACAATTAATGGAGGTCATATGATTATACGACCTGAGAGATATATAGATAAATAGATAGACAGAAAGATAGAGTAGATTTAAAGATAGATAAAACGATAGATAGATAAATAGATATTAATATTACATAGATTACGTAATAAGTAGATAGATTAATAATATCTAAGTACCTAAACCTGCTACTCTTGAGAGAGAGAGAGAGAGAGAGAGAGAGAGAGAGAGAGAGAGAGAGAGAGAGATCATCTCTTCCTTCCATTACTAAAGGCTTCAAAATCCCTACCTATGTTGATCTCTGGTCAGTCTATTGTAACTTAATAGACTCTCTTCTTGGGGATCCTCTCTATCACTGGATCGGCCAATCCAATCACATGGCTCTCTGGTCTTCTTGTTGTCCATTGTCCAACTGATCTCATTCTATGGATGAGTTAAATGATATCTCAGTTCTTATTTAAATCCATTTCACTGATGATTGCATTTCTAATTATTTTGATTATGATAATAGTAATTACCTCCGCAGAAGTTATATATGCAAATCAGTTTATATATTTATTTTCAATTTATTTATTTATCTATTTTTTTATTTATTTTGTGTCTCTGTGTTTGTGGATTTGATGACGGCATTAATACTTAACGGATTTCTACAAAAAAATTCTTCACAGATATATCTTATGTCATGGACGACCCCAAAATGTTTCGGATGTTATTTGGATACGATCCGGACTGTAACTTTGAATTTGCAAATTTCCCAATATATAAAAATACGTCAAAACATATATACATATCTGATTTTTACCAAATTTTACCTTACAATCTCAAATGCTGTACAAAAAGCCCTTGATTAAGGTCAGGAAGTTTGTATGATTGGACTTGATTTTAGTGTGGCCTTTGACCTTTTAATTAATGATGCCTTTGTTTTCAAACTCAAACAGTTGGGAGTGGGTGGGTCGTTTTTTTTAGCATCATTATTGATTTTTTAAGTAATAGATCCAAAATAGTTGTTATTGGTAGGCATCATAGTGAGTACAGGAATTTGATATCTAGTGTTCCTCAGGGTAGTGTTCTTGGCTCATTGCTTTTCATATCATATACACATGACATGTGGTTTAATCTAGAAAATAAGCTTGTTGCCTATGCAAATGAAGCTCCTCGCTTTGCATCAACTCCATCTCTTGAATGTAGATCTAGGGTTGCTGAATCCCTTAATAGAGATTTAGGAAAAATTAGTGTATGAGGTAAATTATGGGGAATTAATTTGACTCCTATCAAAACTGAAAGTATGATTGCAAGCGGGTCAAAGGCCGTTGGCTCCTCAACATCTTGATCTCACTATTGATAATCTTTCTTTAAACTTGTATGACTTTTGAAATTTTTGGTGTGATTCTCGACCTCAAATTTACTTTTCAGAAACACATTAGCTCTGTGTCTTCTTCCATTCTTATTGAAGAAGTCCTTCAGATTTTTGGTGATCAATCTCTTCTCGTGCCTGGTCTTTAGCTGCTGATTTTCATCCTAATTTTTTGTACAGGAACTTACAGCCTATTAAATTTCTTATTCCTGATCTAGATAGGTATCGATAGCACCGTCATTCAATTAGTTCATTATGCATGTTGCTTAAGATTTTTTATAATTCTGGCCATCCTTTACATTCAGATCTCCCCGGACAGTTTCATCCTCTTCGTATTACTAGACAGGCAGTTAATTGTAATAGTCAGGCCTTCTCCACGAAGAGGCTCAATACTACACAGTGTTCTAGAAGTTTTATTCCAGCTGAAGCCAAGTCATAGAATGACCTTCCTAATCGGGTAGTTGAGTAAGTAAAACTTAAAAAGTTCATATTCACCGAAAATGTTTGTATGTTGAACAGTCTTACATAAGTATTTTTATAGTTTTTTATATCAATTATATGTTTTAATGATATTACTGTTCGTAGAATATTTTATTTTAGTTTTTCATTACTTCTTGTAATGTTTATTTATTTCCTTATATATTTTCGTTAGTGGGTTATTTTTCCATGTTGAAGCCCTAGGCTTAGAGCATCTTGCTCTTCCAACTAGAGTCGTAGCTTAGCTAGTAATAATAATAATGATAATAATAATTGGAATCAACTGGAGAAATAAGCTCAGATGTTCTCTGTAGAAAAAGCTCTGAGAATAATTCCCATTTGGTTGAGGGATGGGAACTTAGAGTAATTGGGAAGGGTCTGATCAATCAGTCAAATCTTGATGTTTGAGACTTGTGTGTGAATTACCAGATAAGGACTGATAATAAAAGTATTGGCTTATTTTGATATTTAAATCTGAAAGGAGGTATTGGCATTAGTATCCGGAGCAGATAGAGAGAGAGAGAGAGAGAGAGAGAGAGAGAGAGAGAGAGAGGATCCTTGGGCTTTTAGGAAGGAGGTAGATAAAGAGAGTAAAGTTTTTGTTAATTCATCATTTGTATCATAAAAACAACTTTAATGAAGTTTTCGAAATTTAAAAAATTAGGGAGACGATGAGAATATGGAACGGAAAAAGAATGATTTTTTGTGACGAATGATATAATAAATATCATGAAATATTAGTTCTTTACTATCAATATCAATAGTTTTGAAAAGAAATAGGAAAGAGCAGTATCGCTAACAATACTCAGTAAAATCAAAACAAAATTGAAGAACCAGAATCGAGTTAGAGTCCAAAAAGTAAATGACTTGGAATACCGCCTTGCCAAACACCCTCCTCCCCTGTCAAGAAAGGCGACAGACAAGTCGAAGTTTGGAAAGTGATTTTTTCAACAGTTCGCATGCATCTTAGGCGCCGAGTGTCATATATGCCGTCGGCAGACTGCGTATGCAACCATAAATAAAATTCATCTTCTTGAAACCCTGTCCTTCTCAACCGCCCCCCCCCCCCAACTACCATTTAGGAGAACATAGTCATCTCCTTAATTAGGTTCCCTAGTATCCACCAGGCGTTTTTCAGAATTGTTAAATTTGTAGAGTTAGAAAAAGTGGAATCTGGGACTTTTTGTGAAACGTTGTATTGTGAGAAAGAATAGAAAAAGACAGTATCAAGATAACTGATGTTTGGGGCTTCAAGAAAAGGGAAGTCACGGAGAGGTTGGTAGAGATGATTCATAAAAGAACAAGTACAAAAGTAATAACAGCTGCTGGAGAAACAGAAGTTTGTGTTAGATTACACCAGGTGTCAGCATTGAGCCCATTTTAAGCTGTGCTGGTCCTGGGTGTTTTAAGTAAAGGGATAAGAAATGCAGAGTTGTTAAAATAGAAATGAGGAAATGGTAGTTTGAGGGTGAATGTTGATAATACTAAAGTCATATTTAGCACTAAGAATGGAAGGGACAAAATAGCCATACATGAAAGTTGAAGAACAATTATAGAACTGGTATATAAATTTAAATACTCGGGATCTACTAAAAATCAGGAGGGAAGATGTGAGGCTGAGGTTGAGAACAGAATAAAAGAAGCATGGGGAAAGTTGAGGGAAGTAACAGAAGTGGTATGTAATAGGAAAATGGCATCAAAGTAAAAAACTGAATCTATAGCACAGTAATAAGACCTGTATTAATGTATGGATAGGAAACTAAGTCTTTAAGATGAAAAGAGGAGGCAAATCTTGAGAGAACAAAGATGGATAATGGGGATATAATTTTTGAAAGATTGGGAAATGATTTAGATGTTGGGGGCACGTGATATGAATAAATGTTGGGGAGGCAGTGAGGGGGCTTGAAAGGAACTTGTAATGGGCAGAAGATCAAGAGGGAAGCAGATAATTTGGATGGCGAGATAAGGTAAAGGATAATATGGTTAAAGAGGTTTGGTGGAAGAGGATGCCTTTAATCGAAGGCAATGGCAACTGACCCTTTAATATAGGGATAAAACGGGGGGGGATATATTTGTACAGTTTGAGTCAAAACGTTCCTGGATTTAAAATACACTAAATATACAGTAATATATATATATATATATATATACACATATATATGTATACATATTTATATTTATATCTATATATATATATATATATATATACATATATATATATATATATATATATACATATATATATATATATATATATGTACATATGTATATGTATCTATATATATATATATATATCTTTTTGTATATATATATATATATATATGTATATATGTATATATATGTATATATATATATATATATATACATGTATATACATATATATATATATATATATACGTATATATATATATATATATATGTATATTTATATATATATATATATATATATGTATATATATACAGTATAAATGAATATATATATATATATATATATATATTTATATATATTTATATATATACATATATAAATATATATATATATATCTATATATATATATAAATATATATATATATATATATATATATATTTATATTCATACATACATATATATATATATATATATTCATATATATATATATATATATATATTTATATATATATATATATATATATATATTTATATACATATACCTGTATATATATATATATATATATATAGAGATATATATATATATATATATATATATATTTGGGCTCAAGCCATGTCGTCCTGATGGGAAGTTCCTATAGGGTAGCTTCCTAGGGTATATTACAACTACGGCGATATTCCCAGAGAATTTACCTTAAGGTACCAGAATTCTAACTCCTGGAGCGAGTATCCCTCGTGAAAGGGATATCGCGACATATCAGAGGACGTATTTTTGACACGCCACATGGCAATCTGCATCCTGGACAGAGATTTCGTCTCGTAGGAGGGATTGGCAAGAAACGAATTCGGGAAAGAAAAAGGGGAGCCGTTCCCAAGGCTTTCCTATCCTCTGATTCGTATGCGTGCCTGGCGGCAATTCTGGCCCCATCTGTATTCCTTTTTGCGCAGCTTAACAACTCGGTGTTTTTTTCCTGTGTTTCTCGCAAATCTTGGATTTATTCTACTTTTTCATGGCTTCTCCATCTTCGTCGGCCTCTGATAAGTTGAGTATAATGTCTTTTATGTATAAATGTAGGCTCTTGGTAAAATTTTGAGTGATTAATAGGATTAATCTTTGATACAAGAGCCGTAGCCTACCAGAGGCGTCCTGGACGCTGTCGATCGCTAGGTATAAATTTAGTTAGTCAGAGCGACATTCCTGGTTGTTTTGCTTTAATAAATTTTAGCTATTTAGCATTACATAGGATTTCCTTTCGTGCTTAGTATTAATTTGGCGAAGTATTTGCCATTCTAGCCTACGCTAGGCCATGTAGCCTAGTCGTTTGGTCCTAGTACTTCATGCATGATTTTGGTTTTTCCGAGTGTAATAAAAATTTTATTGAAGCTTTAGGCTATATTTTATACATTTAAGACTGTGTGGAATATTTCTAAGATAGTATACGAGTGAGTTTCGGTGATTTAGGTAATCGATTCTCTTGGTGCCTAGGCTAGTTGCTTATGGAGCCTTAGTATACTTTATCATACTCCCTGGTTGCTTTCTTTTCTTCGGAGAAGGTATGCAATCCCTTTCCCTCTGTTTAAGCCTTGGGCTTATCCCTAAGTGGTTTTTTCCGAAATTATTTTCGATAAAACTATACTGGGGTGTTACTGTACCTTCCTGTTTCTGTAGTATGGTTCAAAGAGGGACAGAACAACAGAGTTTTTAGTCTGAGTCTGTATTGTCTGGCTTGGGGCAGAGTCCCCCTCGCTGGCCTGACACAGACAAAGGGAGCTTAGCCCCCTTAGGTCACTACCGAAGGTTTCTGTGGATATGATTCCTTCTTTTGTGATCTACCAGACTAGTCCTTGTTGCTGTTCTCGGGGGAGGATAAGTTTCTTTCCCTGGGAGTAGCAACACCTTCCTTGCTTTGGTGCTCTGGGAGCTGGCAAGTATTGCTGGCCTTCCCCCTTAGATCTCCCTTAGGCTAAGATAAGTTTCTTGGCTGCGGGTGATCTGTCACTAAAGCAAGGTTGGTAGGACCCTCTTGTCCCTCCCCCTCTTTCTCCGTAATGGCCTAGCCATTACTGTACTGTACGTCGTTCTACATCTGGACCTAGTATAGGTTAGGATGTGGAATTGACTCAGCCCCTTGCCGGCCGGCAGAGGTCTTATGTTTTCGAGTGCTGCCCGGACCTCTCTTGGTCCCTCATCCATGCCTGCCTGTAGAGCCAGACGGCATTGGTCAGGAAGCCTGAATTAGTTTCTCCCCTTCCTTATATGCACTCTTTCGGATTGCCGGGCTTGGAGGTTGTGTACACTCTTATCCCGGCATCCATTCTATTTTCTTCTAGTGCTGTACCCGACCCAGCTGCCGGCCTATGAGGTCGGCTGCCGGCCTATGGGGCCGGCAGCCGGGCAGGTGACCGGCTGGCATCGGTCTTGTACCTTTGCCGGCCGGCTTATGTCAGCCCTTGTCTGCCGGTCACCAAGAGTGTGGCCGGCAGCTGGGTACTACCTTGTGTAGTTGCCGGCCGGCAGCCATTGCCGGCCGACATTGGCTGTTGCCGGCCGGCAGTTGCTGCCGACCGGCACATGCATTTGAACCAGAGTGCTGCCGCCTTATAGCTGTTAAGTAGTATACTTTAAAGCTAGTTATGGTGTGTGCCGGCCGGCACGCATCCCCCTATACTGTACTAGTATTCTTCAGTATAACATATACAGTAAGAAGAAAACTATGGTAAGGGTTTTGGTACAGCACTGTGTCTTCTAACACTATTGTGTTTTCTTGCACATCCCTTTGCTGTTGCCCTACAGATAGGAAAGTGAGTTCTTTCCTGTCTATTATCCAGGATTTTAAAATCATTGCTTAGGTGTGAGCTCCACCTGTTTCCTCTGGAAACCTTGCATTGGTTACTCTAGAAGAGATTAACCATTTGATTTTATTATCTGGAAGGCTGCAACAATGGGTTGTGAGGGAAACACAAGTGTGTGTCTTTCCTTTATGAATTGTTATGCTATACTATGCATATCCAGTGATACATAGTTCACTTGATACTCATGGAAATTTCTTCTCTTTACAGAAGGACACTCCGAAGTGGGGAAGTGCTTTCTGCAACGTCCGCAGCAAGAACCTCTGCGGACATGAGTTTTGTAGGAGACAAGCAGCATACGCTGTCTCCAAGGATGATCTCCGGTATTGGGACCCTCAGGTATGTACTGTGTGCACTAACCTGATTACTGAGACCTTTAATTCCCCTAGGACAGAAAAATCAAGGGATATAGCTAGGAAGAAGCTTCGTACCTGGGTAAGGGGCTTCCAAAAGAACACTTCTGGCCTTTATCTTCCAAGTGAGAAGATGAGGGCGTATCTTTTCCCTAAGGCATCAGCTGATGCAGTGATTCCCCAGCCTCAAGAGGAGATCCCCTAAGTTCAGATCCAGGTGGATGCTGAAGTCGCGGTCGCGATGCAAGACATCCAGTTAGATGACAGGATGTCTGATGTGGACGGGTGTCTGGAGGAAGACCTCCTGGCAGAAGCCCAGGATGAAGTTCAAGCCCCAGACGTTGTAGAGGTAGACGTCGACGAGGTGTCGGCTACTCCGGTTCAGATTCCGGAGCCTGTTCCCTCTATATCGGCCGGTCTTCCAGTAGAGCTGGGATAGGCCCTCTCTTCTATTGTTGGAATGATCCAACAAATGCAGAAGGAGAATCAGGAGAAGGCGGCTGCAATGGAACTGCGAATGCAGTGCCTTGCAGAATCACATGGGCCCCAGAAAAAGCTCAATGTGAAAGACCTTCCCTTGTGCTCAGATGCTAACCCATGGAGGTATGCTGAGCACATGCCGATGACGACTGGAAAGATCGTCATCTCGGATAAGCTGGGCTCAGTTCCCCTGGAGGAGGTGGAATTCTGGCCCAGCAAGGCATCATATCCGGACTGTTATGTCCGGCTGAGGAAGGAACCAGCTTCAAAGGAGGAGACAGAGCCGAAGGAGACCATAGTATGGACCATGCTAAGGCTCAAGCTCTACTTTCATCCTCTATGAAAGAGAGGGGCTTCTCTAACTCAAAGGTAGCCGCATTGAATAGGAAGCTCCCTTCCTTTGTGTCCTCGCCTAATAGAGCCTTCCCCTTATTACAGAAAGGGTTTCTGGCTGTACTAAAAGCAGTCGAGGCCGGCAAGTCTTGCCCCTCCCTAGAGGAGTGTAAACCCTTGTCGCTGGCCCTGCCTATGGACCACAAAGACTGGAAGGACGTCCATATTACGTTCTCAGTTGGAAAGTTGGAGGCTGATATTGCCGGACGTCAGTTCGGCGAGGACCTCCCTAAGCTGTCTGACTTTCTTTTGCGAAGAGAGTTCGATACAAAAGAAAGACTGACTGCCTCAATGTCTCTTCAGACTACTCTCGAGACGATGGCAAGTGACCCCAAGGTCCATGAAATGTGCATGGTAGTGGCCAAGTCTCATCTGGCCACAGTGACGAAGGACCTTTATGGCTTCGTCAAGGCAAGGAGAGCTTGTAGGGAGTTCGTGTTTACCTCAGCTACGGTGAGGCACGAGCCAAGGATACTAATCTCCTCCAACATTTGGGGAAAAGACCTTTTCCCTACCGACTTGGTCAAAGAAGTTGTTGATAAGGCCGCCTAGGAGAATAGAAACTTTCTCCAGAAGTGGGGCCTGGCAATCAAAAGAAAGTCTTCCCCGGATGAGGGTCCTCAACCAAAGAGGAAGACTATGAGGACTAGGCTACCGTCTTGGCCAGCCAAGCCTCTTAGAAAGCAACAGTAACTGCAATTGCCATTGCCCCCAGTGCCCCAGATCGTGGCACAAACCCCGACCACTTTTCAGTGGGTACCCCAGGCCGTGTCGACACAGTCCACGGCATTCACCCCAGCGTTCGAAGGGCAGTCTACTTCCTTTCGAGCAAAGCCTAGAGGAGCAGCCAGAGGCTCGTCTAGACGCCCCTCAAGGGGAAGGGGATTCAGGGGTGGTCGTGGTCAGGAAGGCAAGACCTCAGGACGGCAGTCCAAGTGAGGTGATACCGGTAGGAGGGAGACTTCTGAAATTTCGGGATCGGTGGACCTTCGATCCCTGGGCCCACAGCCTACTCAAGAATGGACTGGGCGGGAGCTGGTACGGCACTCCACCCCCCGTGCCTTCGGTTTTTCCAACATTCCACCCCCGTTATGGAGGAGTACGTTCAAGAACTGTTGGAGAAAAAAGGTGATCCGAAGGGTGAAGCCCATCAATTTCTAAGGGAGGCTGTTTTGTTTTCCCAAGAAAGACTCGGAAAAGCTCAGAGTCATTCTGGACTTGTCGCCACTCAACAAGTTCATAGTGAATTACAAATTCAAAATGCTAACACTGCAACACATAAGGACCTTACTGCCCAAGAGGGCATATTCCGTCTCTATAGACTTGTCAGACGCCTATGGGCACATTCCAATTAGCCATCGACTCTCCCCCTACCTAGGGTTCAGGCTACAACGAAGACTATACGCCTTCGGAGCCATGCCATTCGGGCTAAACATAGCCCCAAGGATTTTTACGAAGCTTGCGAGCGTAGCTCTCAAACAATTACGCCTAAAGGGAATTCAGGTAGTAGCCTACCTGGACGACTGGTTGGTGTGGGCAGCATCCAAGACAGAATGCTTGCAAGCTTCCCGTCAAGTGATCCAGTTCCTAGAGTACCTAGGCTTCAAGATCAACAGAAAAAGTCTCGACTTTCTCCATCTCAAAAGTTCCAGTGGCGGGGAATCCACTGGGACCTTTTGTCACACCGTTTCTCCATCCCGGCGAAGAAAAGGAAGGAGATAGCGGGTTCTGTCAAGAGACTTCTAGATTCCGAAAGGATATCAAGACGCGAGCAGGAGAGGGTACTGCGCTCTCTCCAGTTTGCTTTGGTGACAGACCCAGTGCTAAGAGCACAGCTAAAGGATGCAATCGGAGTTTGGAGAAGTTATGCATCAAACGCGCGAAGAGATCTGAGAAGACCAGCCGCTTCGGCTAAGTACTATTCTCAGGCCTTGGTCCCAAGCCAGACATCTAAAGAAGTCGGTTCTTCTTCAGCCACCTCCCCCGTCGGTGACGATTCACTCAGACGCCTCGAAGGAGGGATGGGGAGGTCACTCTTATCGGAAAAAAGTCCAGGGGACTTGGTCCAAGCTATTCAAGACCTTTCACATAAAACTTTCTAGAAGCTAGGGCAGTGCTCCTTACCTTAAAGAAAGTCTCCCCGCGTCACTCGATCCACATAAGGTTGGTGATAGACAGAGAGGTAGTTGTGAGATACTTGAATCGACAAGGATCGAGGTCACCACCTCTCAACCAGGTGATGTTGGCCATCTTCCGATTGGCGGAAAAGAAGAAGTGGTACCTGTCGGCAGTTCATCTTCAAGGAGTCCGCAATGTGACAGCGGACACTCTATCCAGGTTCACACCGATAGAATCGGAATGGTCCTTAGACGCAGGATCATTCTCCTTCATTCTGAATCAGTCCCAGAACTGCAGATAGACCTCTTTGCGACGAAAGACAACAAGGAGTTGCCCCTGTACGTGCCCCGTACGAGGACCCCTTAGCGGAAGCAGTGGACGCGATGTCCCTCGACTGGAACAGATGGTCCAAGATTTATCTGTTCCCTCTTCACAACCTTCTGTTGAGGGTCCTCAACAAACTGAGATCCTTCAAGGGGTAGCGGCAATAGTGGCCCACAAGTGGCCGAACAGCGTGTGGTTCCTCCTGGCATTGGAACTGTAGCTGAAGTTTGTACCGCTACCAGATCAAGTTCTGACCCAGCGAGTCCAGAAGTCAACTGTCTGCGCTTCATTACAGAAAACCCGGACCCTGCAGCTCATGATTTCTCTCTCTAGCGGTGAGAAAGCGTTTCGGGATTTCGAAAGGCAGCATAGACTTCCTTGAGGAATAGAAGTGCAAATCTACTAGAAGGCAATATGAGTCATCTTGGAGAAAATGGGTGGCCTTTTGTCAAGGCGAAGAATCCGCAGGAGATCTTGACAGACTTCTGCTTATCTTTCTTTTCCACCTCCATGGTCAAGGTTTGGCAGCTAACACGATTTCAGCGTGTAAGTCTGCTTTGACAAGACCCATTCTATATGCCTTCCAGGTCGACCTAGGTAACGAGATCTTTAATAAAGTCCCGAAAGCCTGTGCTAGGCTCAGACCTTCAGCACCTCCAAAGCCCATTTCATGGTCTTTAGACAAGTTCTTCATTTCGCTTCTCTGTTGAGCAATGAAGAGTGTGCGTTAAAGGATTTGACACAAAAAGTTATTTTCCTATTTTGCACTCGCGTCCGGGGCCAGGGTTAGTGAGATTGTAGCTTCTCGAGAGAGGCAGGTCGTGTTCAGTTCCTGGATGGGGGAGAACTGAACCTGTTTCCAGATCCTACGTTTCTCGCCAAGAATGAGTTACCCACCAACAGGTGGGGTCCCTGGAGAATCTGCCCTCTGAAAGAAGATGCATCTCTATGTCCAGTAGAATGCCTAAAGGTCTATCTTCATAGAACTTCAGACTTCAAGGGTGGTCAACTATTCAGGGGATAGAAACATCAGGCTCAAATTTATCTCTGATTCAACTCAGAGCGAAAATCACATATTTTATTCGCAGAGCGGATCCTGACAATACACCCGCAGGTCACGATCCGATGAAAGTTGCCTCATCCTTAAATTTCTTTAATTGAATGGATTTTGAACATCTCCGTTCATACACTGGCTGGAAGTCTTCCAGAGTGTTCTTTCGCCACTATGCGAAGCAAGTAGAGGAACTAAAAGAGATCTGTGGTAGCAGTGGGTCGCGGTGTTAACCCTACTGTTTAACTCTGCGAGGAACAGTGGTCTTAATTGGGACGATTAATTCCAGGGTGAGTGTGTAGTCACATACTGTACTACAAACTAAGTGAGGGCACTGTGTTGCCCATGCAGACTGTTCCATTTCCGAAGGTGAACCTAGCATAAGTGCAGACATGTGTGCCGAGCGTTTCTAACGCTAATGTCATTGATTTGTAATACAGGCTTTTATGACTTTGATACCTCGGTATCTTAAAAGTGGCATTTAATGTTTTTTCTTTCAGACAAACAAGCTCTGTTTACTATCATACTTATGCTTAAAGTTTTGGGTTATCCTCTTCTTATGTATATATATATATATATATATATATATATATATATATATATATATATATATATATATATATATATATATATATATATATATATATATATATATATATATATAATTGTGGTTAACCTGTCTATTTATTGCCTGTCAATAATCTGGTTCTTGAGAACCTTGCGTCTCCTTCACCTGTGTCAATTTATTGGTATAATTGAGCATTCATTCTATGTACCTTATCTGGGATAATTCTAATAGAATTGTTCCTTTATGCAAGCTATGTTGCATTGGTTTTCCTCCTATGCGGATATAAAACCTTTGTCCAGTACAAGTATTTTGCGGAGAACTGGTCGATATTTCATATTGACGCAGTGGTTCTTTACAAACTATGCTTTACTTAATATAGGGCGAGACCACTATATTAGCTTGCCTGGTATTCATACATAGGTATATGTACTCTTCGAGACTTTTCCAGAGTCTAGTAGGCCTCTTCCCTGTAGGGGGCAGGAAGCTCTAACATGGTTTATAGTTAGTTGAAAAGATGTATAACGGTAACATCTTAGGTCTCTAGGTCTAGTCGACCGGGAAAAATTACATCCGGGGAGTACGGCACGTTCTGAGAATCCAGAGATACAGTAATGCTCTGGTACACTTCCATCAGGACGACATGGCTTGAGCCCCAAAAACGGATTTTGAGCAAAGCGAAAAATCTATTTTTGAGTGAATCTTTATATGGGCAGTCTTCCAGGATGGAATAAAAAGTCTTTGAGACATCCAAATTTCTTGTCTCTCTCTCTATCTCTCTAGCTCTCATATGATATATAACCAGCACCGACTTCCCCCCCCCCCTCTCTCTCTCTCTCTCTCTCTCTCTCTCTCTCTCTCTCTCTCTCTCTCTCTCTCTCTCTCTCTCTCAAGATAAAGGAGCAAATGATAACCAACATCTCTCTTTCTCTCTCAAGAAAAAGGAGCAAATGAAAACCAACATCTCTCTCTCTCTCTCTCTCTCTCTCTCTCTCTCTCTCTCTCTCTCTCTCTCTCTCTCTCTCTCAAGGAGCAAATGATAACCAACATTCTCTCTCTCTCTCTCTCTCTCTCTCTCTCTCTCTCTCTCTCTCTCTCTCTCTCTCTCTCTCTCTCTCTCTCTCTCTCTCTCTCAGCTCATCAACCAATCCAAATTTAAACTAAAAAAGTAGTGTCTTATAACATACCGATGCCTTTAATTTTACAGAGAACAGCGCTTGCTAAGAAACTGACCTCAGGGACAAGTAAATAATTACTGTCTGTTAACAGCATTTACAAAAAAAATAGTCTGTCAAAAACTTTTCATAATACGTAAACTTCAAACGCCAATCAAAAATACCTCAGGAGATCTATATTTCTCCTTTTCCATCCTCAAATAATAATGCCATCCATCTGGCTCAAATTCCCGATCAACAAACAAGTAGTTATGCGTAAGTTGATCCCTTTTGAAGAGCCAGACAGTTCTTTGTTTTTATAGTTTTTATATGACAGATCTATTTTAATTTTGTTACTTTTCTTAAAACATTCAATTTTACTCATTCATTACTTTTCCTATAGTTTATTTATTTCCTTATTTCCTTTCCTCACTGTGCTATTTTACCTTGTACGTTACATCGGGCTTATCGCTTTTTGTTTTTCCAATCAGTGTTGTAGCTCATTAATAATAATAATAATAATAATAATAATAATAATAATAATAATAATAATAATAATAATAATAATAATAATAATAATAATGAGGTAAATATTTGAGCACATTATATTATAAACACGATACGACAATTCTTTCATAAACTCAAAGAATTAGTTTTATTTTGTATCGAATCATTGAAGCTAATTATTATCAACTCCAATTAGATTCCAAAATATCAGTGACCTGAAGCACTGCCCCGCCAGAAACCCTCCTCCCTTGTAAAGAAAGGCAACAGAGAAGTCAAAGTTTGGAAAGTGATTGTGTCAACAGTTCGCCGCATTTTATACGGCAGGCGTCGTAGATGCATACTGCATATAGCATAAGCAACCATTAAGAAAACCACTCTCCCTTGAAACCACCTCCCTAACAAGGCCCCACACAATCTACCTTCCCTAACTAATATCCAGGAGAGACCAGAGTTATTTCCTTATTAAGGTTCCCTGGAATCGAACAGAAATATTCTAGAATTGTATTATGTGTAGAAATGGATAAAGTGGAATCTGAGAATGAAGAGAAATGACGTCTTGATTCTTTAAGAAGAGGTAAATCCCAGATAAGCCGGTTAGAATGGCTGACATAGT
>NC_090758.1:25333218-25340718 GCF_036898095.1 Palaemon carinicauda | reverse complement strand
AATAAAAAAGAAAATAATGAACCATTTGGACAAAAATAATTTGTTTAATATGGGTCAACACGGTTTCGTGTCTGGAAAAAGTACACAGACCCAACTGATAGCACACTATGAAAACATATACAAAAATATGATAAATGAAAAAGACACAGATGTGATCTATCTAGATTTTGCAAAAGCCTTTGACAAGGTAGACCATAACATATTGGAGAAAAAAATGAGAAAACATAATATTGTGGGAAAGATAGGAAAATGGGTAAAAGAATTCCTGCAAAACAGAAAACAGATAGTGGTTGCAAATGACGAGATATCGGATGAAGCTCAGGTAATATCTGGCGTGCCACAAGGTACGGTTTTAGCTGTACTGCTGTTTGTTATTATGATCTCAGACATAGACTGCGATGTTGAAAATTCTTTAGTGAGAAGTTTCGCCGATGACACAAGAATAAGCAGAGAAATTACTTGTGATGAAGATAGGAACTCACTACAAAGAGATCTAAACAAAATATATGAATGGGCGGATAAATAGGATGGTATTTAACTCTGATAAATTCGAATCAATAAATTATGGAAACAGAGAAGGAATGGTATATGCATACAAGGGACCTAATAACGAGACAATCACAAACAAGGAAGCAATTAAAGACCTTGGTGTAATGTTAGATAGGAATATGTATATATATATATATATATATATATATATATATATATATATATATATATATATATATATATATAATATATATATATATATATATATATATATATATATATATATATATATATATATATATATATATATATATATATATATATATATAACGTAATTTATTCAGTTTTGATGACCTTTTTAACGTAAGTTTTTCTAGTTTAATCCAGTTTCCTTTGAGTTTCTCCCTGAACGCTGGATATGGGTCTTTTGCCTCTCATTAACGGTTGTTAATAATTTATATTGGTACTCCGCCCATGAAGTTTGTTTGTTTTTTCCATGTTTGTGATGTTTCTGTCTCACAGGATTTTCTATACAGGAGGAGGAGTGGAAGTTAGCAAAAGAAAATTTTGTTGGGATTGCAAGTGATGTATGTGGCAAGAAGGTTGTTGGAGGCAGCATGAGGAAGGGCAGTGAATGGTGGAATGAAGGAGTGAAGTTAAAAGTGGAAGAGAAAAAGAGGGCTTTTGAAGAATGGCTGCAGAGTAATAGTATAGAGAAGTATGAAAAATATAGAGAGCAAAAGGTGGAAGTAAAGCGCAAGGTATGTGAGGCAAAGAGGGCAGATGACCTGAGGTGGGGTCAGAGATTTGGTCATTAATATGAAGACAATAAGAAGAAGTTTTGGAAAGAAGTGAAGAGAATAAGGAGGGCTGGTTAAAAATTGAAGAGACAGTTAAAGATGGAAATGGAAGGATGTTAAAAGGAGAGGAGGCAAGGAAAAGGTGGGCGGAATATTTTAAAAGTTTACTGAATGTTGAGGATAATAGGGAGGCAGACATAATTCCTATTGTAGGTGTTGAGGTGCCGGTGATAGGAGATGAGAATGAGATAGATTATAAGAGAGGAAGTGACGAGAACACTAGATGAAACGAGAGTAGGAAAAGCATCTGGTATGAATGGTGTGAGAGCTGAGATGTTGAAGGAAGGAGGTGTGACTGTACTTGAATGGTTGGTGAGATTGTTCAATATGTGATTTGTGTTGTCAATAATGGTAGATTGGCTTTGTGCGTTTATTGTTCCACTATATAAGGGTAAGGGAGATGTGAATGAGTGTTGTAATTCAAGGGGTATTACTTTGTTGAGTGTGGTGGGAAAAGTGTATGGTACTGATTAATAGGATTAAGAATAAAACAGAGAATGCAATCTTAGAAGTATAGGGTGGTTATAGAAGAGGTTGGGGTTGTATGAATCAGATTTTTACAGTTAGGCAGATATGTGAGAAATATTTAGCAAAAGGTAAGGAGGTGTATGTTGCATTTATGGATCTGGAGAAGCGAATGATAGAGTTGATAGGGAAGCAATGTGGAATGTGATGAGGTTATATGGAGTTAGTGGAAGGTTGTTGCAAGCAGTGAGAAGTTTCTACAAAGGTAGTAAAGCGTGTGTTAGAATAGGAAATGAAGTGAGCGATTGGTTTCCGGTGAGAGTGGGGCTAAGACAGGGATGTGTGAAGTCGCTGTGGCTTTTTAACTTGTATGTTGATGGGGTCTTTAGAGACGTATATGCTCGAGTGCTTAAATGGGAGGTAAATCAGTTGTTGTTTGCAGACGTGGAAGAGGCGCTTGGACGATATGTGACAGAATTTGGGAGGGTGTGTGAGAGAAAGAAATTGAGAATTAATGTGGGTAAGAATAAGGTTATGAGATGTACGAAAAGGGAAGGTGGTGCGAGGTTGAATGTCATGTTGAATGGAGAGTTACTTGAGGAGGTGAATCAGTTTTAATACTTGAGGTCTGTTGTTGCAGCAAATAGTGGAGTAGAAGAAGATGTACATCAGAGAGTGAATGAAGGATACAAAGTGTTGGGAGCAGTTAAGGGAGTGGTAAAAAATAGAGGGTTGGGCATTAATGTAAAGAGAGTTCTGTATGAGAAAATAATTGCTCAACTGTGATGTATGGATCGGAGTTGTGGGGAATGTATTTGAGATGATATATCTAAGGAATATGGCTGGTATATCTCGAGTAAATAGCGTTAGGAACGAGGTAGTAAGGGTAAGAACAGGTGTAAAAAATGCTTTAGCAGCTAGAGTGGGAATGAATGTGTTGAGGTGGTTTGGCTATGTTGAGAGAATGGAAAATGGCTGTCTGCTAAGGAAGGCGATGAATGCAAGAGTTGATGGGTGAAGTACAAGAGGAAGGCCAAGGTTTGGGTGGATGGATGGAATGAAGGGAGCTCTAGGTGATAAGAGGATAGATGTGAGTGAGGCAAGAGAGCATGCTAGAAATAGAAATGAATGGCGAGTGATTGTGACAAAGTTCCGGTAGGCCCTGCTGCTTCCTCCGGTGCCATGGATGACCGCGGAGGTAACAGCAGTAGGGGATTCAGTGTTATGAAGCTTCATCTGTGGTGGATAACGGAAGAAGGTGGGCTGTAGCACCCCTAGCAGTACCACACGAACTCGGTTGAGTTCCTAGTCAGGCTGGGAGGAATGTAAAGAGGAGAGGGCCCCTTTTCTGTTACATTTGTTTAATGTTGGCTAGCTCCCCAAAATTTGGGGAAGTGCCTTCGTGTATATATATATATATATATATATATATATATATATATATATATATATATATATATATATATATATATATATATATATATATATATATATATATATATATATATATATATATATATATATATATATATATATATATATATATATATATATATATATATACATAAACATTTATATATATATATATATATATATATATATATATATATATATATATATATATGTATATATATATATATATATATATATATATATATATATATATATATATATATATATATATTATATATATATATATATATATATATATATATATATTATATATATATATATATATATATATATATATATATATATATATATATATATATATATATATATATATTATATATATATATATATATATATATATATATATATATATATATATATATATATATATATATATATATATATATATATATATATATATGTATATATAAAAATATATATATATATATATATATATATATATATATATATATATATATATATATATATATATATATATATATATAATATATATATATATATATATATATATATATATATATATATATATATATATATATATATATATATATATATATATATATATATATATATATATATATATATATATATATATATATATTTAGGCTCAAGCCATGTCGTGCTGATGGAAGTTCCTTAAAGTAGCTTCCTCAGGGATATATATACTACAGAGATATTCCCAGAGAATTTTACCTTTAGGTATCCAGAATTTTAACTCCTGGCGCGAATATCCTTAAATTTTCTCGCAAGAATATCGCATAATATGAGGGATGCATTCTTGACACGCTTCATAGCAATCTGCACCCCTAATAGCGTTTTCGCTTCGAGGAGGTGTGGCAAAATAAAAAGAAGCCGTATCATGGCTACCCCGTTCTAGTACTACTATTGAGTATGATAACAGAACCATTCCCACGATGGCGGACATTCCTTTTTTTGTAGCGATTTCGCTCGGTGGTATTCATTGGTGATCTAACTTTTCGATCGTTTTACAGTGTTATAATTATGCTTTCTCCATCTTCTTCTGCCTCTGGAAAGTTGAGTATTGTGTCTTTTCTATGAGTATATTTTAGCTCCTGTTTCACAATGAAATTGGAGTATTTTATTGTGCCTAAGAGCTAGGCCAGTTACTGGAGACGCCATGGGCACCGTCGTTCGTTAGGCATGTGTTACTTAGATAACTGAACGACTTCCAGTTTTAAATAGACTTATCTAAATATTTAAATTATTTAGCTAGTTAGGCAATTATTCTTGTAAAGATTTGATAATGCGCATAATTTATTCCTTTTTCTCTGTCGATTGTGTAGTTAGAGTTTCGGTGGTTTAGGTAACCGAGATCTCGTCTAGCCTAGGTAACCTAACCTAGACGTTTTACTATATGTTCAGACATTCCCCGGTTACCCTCATGTATTGTTTTCATTCAGTGGAGACTGATACCTCCTAGAATGTTATGAAACATTGCACTTTTCTTCGGAGATTTATGGGTAATCTCTTTCCCTTTGAGTGTAGCATCAGGCTACAACCCTAAAAGCCATACCTTGAATTTTATTCAGACTTGGCTAACTTAGGGTTTGTCCTGCCTCTTCCCTTAACTGTTGGTTGTGGTATACCAGGAGGTTTTGGGATTTAGTCAGAATCTCAGAGTATTTAGTCTTATGTCGGTGACCTGCTGGCAGGGCGAATGGGTTGTAGGATACCATCAATCCCCTGCCGGCTAGGTGGCCGGCAATGGAGGCTAGCCCTCATTAGCTGCACTCGAAGTTATGGTAGGATACCATCTTCTCCTTGCGAATAAAAGACTAGTCCTGTGCCACAGTACACTGGGCTGAAGAGTGATATTCTTTAGCCTAGGATAACGTGGCACCTGACCTTTGTTTCTTCTTTGTTGAGAGGAAGCGGCAGTGCCGCCCTCCCCTTAACTGTGTCGGCAATCTCTGGGATGGAGAACTGAGTCTCTCCTGTTACCTGGGATTCTCCCTATACTGATACAGAGTTTATTTTAACAGGTGGTAGGACTAACAATTATGCCAGTTTCTTTCACACTCGTTACAGGGCCCTGTTCCCTACCCTTCTGTCCACTTTTGATGGCTGAGCCATTGTCTTTCTTTAGGCCGGCATCTTGCAACCTTACTATTGCCGGTAGGTTGCCGGTGCCAGCCAGACTCCCTCTCTAGCCATGACTTTGGCTGACGGCAGGGCATACTGCTGCCAACCACATCATTTGCAGGCTGCTATGGTCCCTGCCGTTAGCTGATGACTGCCAGCAGCCAAGGTGGCTGCTGACAACTCGAGACTGTCGGCAACTGCCGGCCCAGCCGGCAGCCAAGATGGCGGCCAGTAGCTGGCGGCTGCCGGCGGCCATGATGGCTGTGAGTGGGAAGTCCATTCTGTCCCCAAGGTTCTTCCTTCCTCCCTTGGACTGCTGCTACAGGTTCTGTTGCCGGGGTACTGCCAGCCAGGCCGGCAAAGATAGTGCTGAATCAGTTGGCAGTACGCCAACTGTACTGGTACTGCTGGAGGCTTGCCAGCCGGCAGTGTATCGGCGGTACCTTGCCGTAAATAGTACTGTAGCTGCATGGAAGCCTGAACGATACATTCTCCCCTTCTATTAGAACTTTCTTTCTGGAAAAGGGCAGTCAAATTAGACTTTTACATCCTTAATCACTTTATACATTTACAGTAAGGAGTAACCTTTTTTCCATGCTATCTCTCTCTCTCTCTCTCTCTCTCTCTCTCTCTCTCTCTCTCTCTAGCTAGCATGCCGGGTATGTTGGCAAGACCTAGCTATTCCGGCAACATGCCGGCTGAACAACTGTATATGTTATACAGGTAGCCAGTATATCTGCAGTATAGAATATACTGCAGATAAAAAACTACTATATATTTTATTCTAGTAGTTATTTCCAATATATTTTGGATATCCAGCACAGGCATTTGCTGAGCCTAATCCTATATTGAATGAATATGATTTATTCAATATCCTGATTAGAAATCAGTATTAGGATTACCCAACAATATTAAACACTTCAAGGCAGGAGTAATACACTCCTAACCCTTAAAGGGTAGAGCCTTTTTCCATTTAGTCTCCCTGATCAGGAAACTCTATATTTTAATATAATAGGAAGACTACAGCAAATAGGCTGAGTGGGATATACAAATATATGTCTTTATTTCCCTAATCCAGCTAGCTTCATGCTAGATGGACCATACTGTCATATGCTACTATGAAGGCAGCATAATGACTAGACTACAATACATGATGTACAGTAGCCAGTAAATTGCAATACAGACTTATTGTAATTAGAAAACTACAGTACCATTATTCAGTAGTATTTTCTGACATACCTTGGGTACCCTTGTACGAGCATTCCGCTGGTACCGCTCATATATTGAATGAATAGTTTTCTTCAATATTCTGGTCGAGAATCAGTCATCCTGACCCAAGAGTATTAATATTATTTTGGGAAAGTGATTTTATACTTCTCTACCCCTAGGGGTAAGAGTCCTTCTACTTGGAGTTACTCAATGGAGAAAACTCCATGTGGTTATTACTGAGGAGAGGTAACAGCATTTGCTTACAGGAGTACACAAGTATGTATCTCCTATTATCCCTTTATAGCTTACTATCCTAAGTTACTCTATTGTAAGGGGTATTTGCATGTTGGTTGCCAAGGAGATAATCCATTGTATACTCATTTGGTTTTCCTTTCTTTACAAGAGGAACACCAAATACCTTGTGCTGCATTCCTCTGCAACGCCAAGAGTAAGTATTTTCACGGTCATAATACTTGCAGGTTTTATGCCCCCTGCAATATTATTTCCGGATCCCTACATTATTGGAGCCCACAAGTTTGCAATATATGTCGGACATTAATGTCTGAAGGTTTTGAAAATCCCAAGTCTACGGAGACTAGGGATACAGCTCGATATAAATTACGCAACTAGGTGAGAGGCTTACAAAAGATATCCCCGGGACCTTTCCTACCTAATGATAGGGTACGTAAGCTACTATTTCCGGAAGCAAGCGAGGAAATAGTAGTGCCTCAGGAGCCAACTACATCCCCTGACGGCCAGAAAACCTTTGGGATTGAGGGCAAGAAGTGCCCATGGGTAGAAGAGAAAAATGTTGTGTCGGAATTTCCTCTGCCTATGCCGGCTATAGAGCCATCGATGTCGACATCTTCGTCTTCTACCCCTCTATTGGATAATGTGGTAC
>NC_090758.1:25308095-25318095 GCF_036898095.1 Palaemon carinicauda | reverse complement strand
ATCATCACAGAGGAGCATTAAATTAGAGCAGAGAATATCAAACCATCACTTCTTCTATTTTCAGATGGCTCTAATCATATTGTCTCGTCTGAGAGACGTCGTAAAGACATTGAAGGAACTACTTGGCTCTCTTGAGGATCCTGATATAATTGTTTATATATTACTCACATAAATTTATATCTCGATGTCATTGTGATGTTAATTTTTTACGTTTTATTTATTCTTGTTGGGAAATAATTCGATATTCTTTTTACGAAACTTAACAAAAAGTCAATATCTAAAAATGCTCATATTTACATTGTTCTCATCTTTGTTTATGTATTTGAATATAATTAGAAACTGTTAATTAAGTGTAGGGCAGTCATTTTCACCTTTTCTTCCCTCATACCTGTCTCATTAAATCAAGATTCTTTTGAGTTACATCTAATAAAGAAAGGTATTTCTGCCTCGTCTCTGGGCATCTCATACAATCTCTTTTAGCCTTCTTGAGTTCCTGACGGTATTTATTCATTACTGCAACGTCGGCTCCCTGGGATTCACCTTTTAAATTTCCTCTAGAATTCAAGATTCTGTAATGACTTTCCTTTTACTCTGCATCTAATTGCTTATGTTTTCTTTACAAACTCTATCGTTCATTAATTTCTTATATGAATTTGACAAACAACTAGAAGCTCTTAATTAAAGTTACCTGTTGATAATGAAATAATGTTTTCGGACGATTCGTCTATCTCTGTGTATGAAACTGCTAATCATATATCTCGTGTAAACTGCTTGGAGAGAATCATCATGCACAGAGAGTCTATAAATTAGCAAAACATGGAAACATGCATGATTTTATACCCTTGGAAAACCAATGACCTCATAACTGGGTAACACCATTAACACCGAAGATAAAAAAAGAGTTCACCAGAATTATAAGATCCTTATAAAGAATCAAACTTTCTATACTTATGACATTATGCATTTACATAATGTATATATTTATGTATTATTACAATCAGTATAGGATGGGCATATGAAGTAAGAATAGTCATATATAAAGAAAATTACCACTCTTACTCCAAGGAATTGTCCACCTAGCAGTTAGTGTGTGTAATGACACCTACTGGTACTAGGAATTGTTTTTTTTTTTTTTTTTTTTTTTTAACAATAGATGGCCCATAGTTATGTCTTTAATCGTAAATATTGTTTTAATAATATCAATTCTTCTAAATCATCAATCTCCCTCACGTTAGGAGCCTCTATTCATCTCTTGAAACATTGTCTTACATTATAATATTCAGGTGTCATTTGATACACTTGTAGCACGCTCCTCCTCACTTCTTGACACTCGTTCCTCTGGTCCTGAGATAAGGAAAGATAAACAATGCATTCTTTCCTAAAGAGAACACTCTGTAGTAACACAGGCAATTTATCTTCTGGCCATTCCATCGGCAATGCGACCGTTCCAAAGTAATCAAAGAACTCGTTTGGAGTTTCTTCTGTTAGATTTTAAATAAACCTCTGAGCATTCGTCATATTAAACATGGGATCATGCAAACCAGGGGTCTTCTCTGTCTGCGTGGCCAACTTTGCACCAGCATTCAACATTTCCAATTCCTTGGCATGTCTCTCTTCCTCTGTCTCTTTTCCTTCTCATATTTTCTCTCTCTTTCTTTTCTCGTTTTGCTTCCATTTTCAATGCATGCCGTGCTTCTTCTCTCTCTTTCTTTCCGTCTTTCTTCTATATCTCTCACATGTTTTGCGATCTCTCTGGCTTATTCTTTTTCTTTTTCTTCTCGTTTTCTCTCTCCCGCCACCATTTCAACTTAATCAAATTCTTTTCTGCTGCCACTCGTTGAATCTTAGCCTCTACATTCCTTTCTAAGCTCATGACTTTGGTTCCTAGATCATTTGATCCTTGTTTCGCCATGAATTCTGCTTCAGCTTCCTCCAAAAGTTCACGAGCTGTTGCAATATCTTTTTCCGACAACCTTCCCGAGTTTATCAACGCTTCCAAGGCTAGACACTTGATTTGGGCTTCAATCATTCCACTCATCTCATGGCCACCATATGCCATTAAGAGAGAAAGCCACTGAGCTTTAGTTACATTAGCTTCTGGCAATTCCTGAACTTTTGGGTTTTCTAAAAACTCTTGGATATTTAGCTGTGCTATCTTGTGCCTTACAAGCATTATATACCTCTCCAAAAATGAAACAAAATTCTTTCAATACTATACTGTTCAAACCTTCAATGCAAACACTGACCTGTTTTCACCAATTTATAGAACCCATTTGCTTAATCCCACGGGTCTGAGCATCGAAAATTATGTTAAAACTGGTAAATTATATAACCTCCCGAGTTCCAAACTCACCTGTTTATATTTTCATAAAACTGTCACACCTGAAAAAACTATTACCCAAACTCTGAGAAAATCATAAAACTCATAAACAGCAAAATATGAGAAAACTGAATAGTCAAACGTTTCTAAAGAACATTAATATAAGAAAAACTATGTTGTTAATTACTTGACTATTTAAAACAACTTATTACTTCAATTTTTAGTCAGAGACTGCGAGTGAGATCTGTAAGAAGTACTAGTTATCAAATAAAAAAAAATACACACTTTTCAAAAATAAATGTATTTAATAAAGTTTTCCAACATTAATACAGAAAATTATTACTAGGATTGATCCATCGATATATTAAATGTGAATGAAACCTTAGACTTAGACAAGAAAATTATACAATCACCTCTTTCACTGAAAAACAAATCATAAATATATTTAACTTGGTTATTAATGAAAATAGTTGAACAGTTAAACCAAAATAAATTACACCTAAATCTCACTGGGCCTGTTACAAAAAATTATATTAATCACGTATTTATATTAATATATTATACTTAAAATATCATTCAATTATTTTGTCGACGTTTAAGCACACTTCACACAATATGATGAATAAAACCTTATTCACTTTGTAAAGGGCACAAACTTGAGGCACTTGTGAGAGAAAGGGGAATTTTGGCTCTTTCAAAGGGAATCGCTGTATATATATATATATATATATATATATATATATATATATATATATATATATATATATATATATATATATATATATATATATATATATATATATATATATATATATGTATATATATATATATATATATACATAAATATATATATATATATATATATATATATATATATATATATATATATATATTTTTATGTATATATATATATATATATATATATATATATATATATATATATATATATATATATATATATTTTATATATATATATATATATATATATATATATATATATATATATATATATATATATATATATATATATGTATATATATATATATATATATATATATATGTATATATATATATATATATATATATATATATATATATATATATAATATATATATATATATATATATATATATATATATATATATATAGACTTAAAACTTCTATATAATTCTATATATATTATTCTCGTGGCTTGGGGCAAGGCTCTAGCGGCACCAAAGTCGCCAATAAGGTCTATCGAAAATGAGAATTAACCTCGCTTACAAGTCATCACTTTTAAAGCAAACTTCGACCAACTACCCCTCAAAACTTTAGAAAAAATATATAGCAGAATCTTGAGTTTTCAACAACATTTAAAACACATATAAATATAACATAAAGCAATATGCTGTGAAGTCCTAAAATACAGTTACAAAAGCTATCATTTTTAAAAAACATCGTAAGTTTCGTACCACATACTCTTATTACATTATATTACATACTTATATTACTGAATAATTATGTTACTTCAATTAAATATAAAAAAAGGTGATATAAAAAGACTTATAGCAACTTCAAATAAAAATACAACTAAATGAGTGACGAAACTTTTACGTGATTTACATGCAAATACTTAATCCTGCAAAAGAGGAACTCTCCTTACGAGCTTGCTATATACCTCTTACACACAGAAATCAAATAAATGAATAAGTTATTATTCAACACCAGACGATCTTCGTGAGAAGAAAAAGAATATATATATATATATATATATATATATATATATATATATATATATATATACATACATATATATATATATATATATATATATATATATATATATATATATATATATATATATATACATACATATATATATATATATATATATATATATATATATATATATATATATATATATATATATATATATATATATATATATATATATATATATATATATATATATATATATATATATAAACATATATATATATATATATATATATATATATATATATATATATATATATATATATATATATATATATATATATATATATATATATGTATATATATACATAAACATATATCTATCTATCTATATACCAAGGCACTTCCCCCAATTTTGGGGGGTAGCCGACACCAACAATGAAACAAAACAAAAAGGGGACCTCTACTCTCTATGTTCCTTCAGCCTAATCAGGGACCCAACCGAGTTCAGTTGGTACTGCTAGGGTGCCACAGCCCAACCTCCCACATTTCCACCACAGATGAAGCTTCATAATGCTGACTCCCCTACTGCTGCTACCTCCGCGGTCATCTAAGGCCCCGGAGGAAGCAGCAGGGCCTACTGGAACTGCGTCACAATCGCTCGCCATTAATTCCTATTTCTAGCACGCTCTCTTGCCTCTCTCACATCTATCCTCCTATCACCCAGAGCTTTCTTCACACCATCCATCCACCCAAACCTTGGCCTTCCTCTTGTACTTCTCCCATCAACTCTTGCATTCATCACCTTCTTTAGCAGACAACCATTTTCCATTCTCTCAACATGGCCAAACCACCTCAACACATTCATATCCACTCTAGCCGCTAACTCATTTCTTACACCCGTTCTTTCCCTCACCACTTCGTTCCTAACCCTATCTACTCGAGATACACCAGCCATACTCCTCAGACACTTCATCTCAAACACATTCAATTTCTGTCTCTCCATCACTTTCATTTCCCACGACTCCGATCCATACATCACAGTTGGTACAATCACTTTCTCATATAGAACTCTCTTTACATTCATGCCCAACCCTCTATTTTTTACTACTCCCTTAACTGCCCCCAACACTTTGCAACCTTCATTCACTCTCTGACGTACATCTGCTTCCACTCCACCATTTGCTGCAACAATAGACCCCAAGTACTTAAACTGATCCACCTCCTCAAGTAACTCTCCATTCAACATGACATTGAACCTTGCACCACCTTCCCTTCTCGTACATCTCATAACCTTACTCTTACCCACATTAACTCTCAACTTCCTTCTCTCACACACACTTCCAAATTCTGTCACTAGTCGGTCAAGCTTCTCTTCTGTGTCTGCTACCAGTACAGTATCATCCGCAAACAACAACTGATTTACCTCCCATTCATGGTCATTCTCGCCTACCAGTTTTAATCCTCGTCCAAGCACTCGAGCATTCACCTCTCTCACCACTTCATCAACATACAAGTTAAACAACCACGGCGACATCACACATCCCTGTCTCAGCCCCACTCTCACCGGAAACCAATCACTCACTTCATTTCCTATTCTAACACATGCTTTACTACCTTTGTATAAACTTTTCACTGCTTGCAACAACCTTCCACCAACTCCATATAACCTCATCACATCCCACATTGCTTCCCTATCAACTCTATCATATGCTTTCTCCAGATCCATAAACGCAACATACACCTCCTTACCTTTTGCTAAATATTTCTCGCATATCTGCCTAACTGTAAAAATCTGATTCATACAACCCCTACCTCTTCTAAAAACCCCCTGTACTTCCAAGATTGCATTCTCTGTTTTATCCTTAATCCTATTAATCAGTACTCTACCATACAATTTTCCAACTACACTCAACAAATTAATACCTCTTGAATTACAACACTCATGCACATCTCCCTTACCCTTATATAGTGGTACAATACATGCACAAACCCAATCTACTGGTACCATTGACAACACAAAACACATATTAAACAATCTCACCAACCATTCAAGTACAGTCACACCCCCTTCCTTCAACATCTCAGCTTTCACACCGTCCATACCAGATGCTTTTCCTACTCTCGTTTCATCTAGTGCTCTCCTCACTTCCTCTATTGTTATCTCTCTCTCATTCTCACCTCCCATCACTGGCACCTCAACACCTGGAACAGCAATTATATCTGCCTCCCTATTATCCTCAACATTCAGCAAACTTTCAAAATATTCCGCCCACCTTTTCCTTGCCTCCTCTCCTTTTAACAACCTTCCATTTCCATCTTTCACTGTCTCTTCAATTCTTGCGCCAGCCTTCCTTACTCTCTTCACTTCTTTCCCAAACTTCTTCTTATTATCTTCATATGACTGACCCAATCCCTGTCCTACCTCAGGTCAGCTGCCCTCTTTGCCTCACGTACCTTGCGCTTTACTTCCACCGTTTTCTCTCTATATTTTTCATGCTTCTCTATACTATTACTCTGCAGCCATTCTTCAAAAGCCCTCTTTTTCGCTTCCACTTTCACCTTCACTCCTTCATTCCACCATTCACTGCCCTTCCTCATGCTGCCTCCAACAACCTTCTTGCCACATACATCACTTGCAATCCCAACAAAATTTTCTTTTACTAACTTCCATTCCTCCTCTAAATTACCAGTTTCTCTTACTCTCACCTCATCATATGCCATTTTCAACCTTTCCTGATATTTACTTTTTACCCCTGGTTTTATTAGCTCTTCAATCCTCACTACCTCCCTTTTACATCCACCTACTCTATTCCCCCACTCTTTTGCTACAACTAATTTTCCTTCCACCAAAAAATTATCAGACATACCGTTAGCCATACCCCTAAACACGTGCACGTCTTTCAATCTTCCAAACATTCTTTTAGTTACCAACACATAATCCATTAATGCCCTTTCTACTAATCTTCCATTTGCCACTCTTACCCACATATACTTATTCTTATCTTTCTTTTTAAAGAAGCTAGCACCTATTACCATCTCTTGTTCAACACACATGTCTACCAGTCTCTCACCACTCTCATTTTCACCTGGTACGCCATACTTACCAATGACACCTTCTACCTCTCCAGCGCCCACTCTAGCATTTAACCCTGGATAGGTACGCTCCTCGGACACCCCTTTAAGGGTATACTCGGACGCGAACGACCCCGACGCCAAAAAAAATTCTTGAAAAATCAGTTTTTGCAGTAACCTCATTTTTTCTTTTGCCTAAAAAAACTTCAATGAATGCTTAAAACAACTGTAAAGATAAATACTACTCATCTGCAGAAAAACTATTTATTATAAATATTTTAAAAAATTAAGTAGAAAAAAAAGACCTGACATAAAAATTCATAAAAAAAAAGTTTATACATATATACACAAATCCTTAAAGGAATTGATTCTTGAATGTTTAGGACACATCTTGATGTATTTTGGATGAAGTCAGACCCATGGAGGTGAAGATCTGAAATGAGAAAAAAAGGGTAACTTTTTTTGGCCAAAAAAATTTGTCCAAATTTCATGAATTTTTTTGGGTACCCAAATGAAATAGGAAGTGGCTAATTTTTTTAGGGAATAAACATATGTTATCCTAAAATAGAAATATGTAAAAAAATCTTCATTATTTTGTAAATTACATTTATATCAGGGGCCATATCTAAAGGTAATTTTTTGAGTACTTAGAAATTTCGTAAAAAAATACATATATTTAATATATAATATGATATTTATGCAGGTAAAATATACCAAAATATCACAAATTCTATAGGGAACAAGAATATATATAGATAGGGCAACTTACGCTTCGGATATGTCCACAAAATGGCCGCCAACCACACTGACTCAGACTCCCTAATCTGCCACTTGAAATGTAGGAAGGGTATGTCAATTTCAAGGTGTTATTTACTAATCTAATTATTATTGGATATGCATAAAAATTGTATGGTGGGTTGCTGGATAATTGTCGATTATTTTACGACTATAAAATTAAAATTCTGACCCAAAACAATTTTTTGAAGGGAAATAAAATCGAAAAAAAATGTAAAATATAATATTTTAGCTAAATAATTTGATGATATTCAATCAAAAAAGAAGTAAACAAAATTTTCCGACAAATAAACATCTAGAGGAATCATTACTCTGTGATAGTTCCTTAGTACGTAGTAATTTTGAAAGAATTGGGAAAAAACGAAAAAATGGCAATCACCGGAAAATCGAACACATACCTATATATACGCCATATCTGGCTAAAAAAAAAGATAGGCATGGGTAGCCAGATCATCTAGAAACACTTTCCAACACTATGAAAATATAAGTTTTGCGACACTACTTGCCAATTCCTTACGGTAACATGACTAAGCAAAAAAATGCAAAACAAATAAAAAGGGGCACTCGCGGAAAAATGGCTAACATTCTAATATACGGCATTTCAGAAGAAAAAAAATTCAGCCACGTACTAGGCAAACCATCAAGGTACATTTTCTGACAAATAAACATCTAAATGAATCATTACTCTGTGATAGTTCCTTAGTACGTAGTAATTTTGAAAGAAATGGGAAAAAACGAAAAAATGGCAATCACAGGAAAATCGAACACATACCTATATATACGCCATCTGTGGCTAAAAAAAAAAAAGATAGGCATGGGTAGCCAGATCATCTAGAAACACTTTCCAACACTATAAAATTATAAGTTTTGCGACACTACTTGCCAATTCCTTACGGTAACATGACTAAGCAAAAAAATGCTAAAACAAATAAAAAGGGGCACTCGTGGAAAAATGGCCATTCTAATATACATGTCAGAAAAAAAAATTTCAGCCACGTGCTAAGCAAACCATCAATGCACATTTTCCGACAAATAAACAAATAAATGAATCATTACTCTGTGATAGTTCCTTAGTACGTAGTAATTTTGAAAGAAATGGGAAAAAACGAAAAAATGGCAATCACAGGAAAATCGAACACATACTTATATATACGCCATATCTGGCTAAAAAAAAAATAGGCATGGGTAGCCAGATCATCTAGAAACACTTTCCAACACTATAAAAATATAAGTTTTGCGACACTACTTTCCAATTCCTTACGGTAACATGACTAAGCAAAAAAATGCAAAACAAATAAAAAGGGGCACTCGCGGAAAAATGCCCAACATTCTAATATACGGCATCTCAGATAAAAAAAAAGACATGCACGTGTTAGCCCAACCATCAAGGCACACTTTCTAACACATAAACATGAAAAAAAAATCAATAATATACGGCAATTCCTTACTACGTAGTAAATTTTTACAAATATTGAAAAAAAAAACAGAAATTGGCAACCGCAGTTAAATACCCAATATACCAATAACTACGTCGTATCTGACAAAAACAAAATCACGCATGGGTAGCCAGATCCTCTAGACACGCTTTCCAGCACTAAAAAAGCAAAAGTTTTACGACACTATTTGGCAATATCTTACGGAAAAATGAATTGGCAAAAAAATGAAAAAAAATGAAAAAGGGGCACTCGCGGTAAAATGCCCGACATTCTAATATACGGCATCTCAGATAAAAAAAAAGACATGCACGTGTTAGCCCAACCATCAAGGCACACTTTCTAACACATAAACATTAAAAAAAAATGAATAATATACGGCAATTCCTTACTGCGTAGTAATTTTTACAAATATTGAAAAAAAACAGAAATAGGTAACCGCAGTTAAATACCCAATATACCAATAACTACGTCGTATCTGACAAAAACAAAGTCACGCATGGGTAGCCAGATCATCTAGACACACTTTCAAACACTAAACAAGCAAAAGTTTTACGACACTATTTGGCAATATCTTACGGAAAAATGACTTGGCAAAAAAATGAAAAAAAATTAAAAAGGGGCACTCGCGGTAAAATGGTCCTCGTGGTGATGAACAACATTTTAACTAAAAAAAAAATCA
>NC_090758.1:25298095-25305595 GCF_036898095.1 Palaemon carinicauda | reverse complement strand
AAAAAAACTGCAAGCACTATCGCAAAGCCGCTTGCAATACTGCTAAGACAAAGTGTAGATATGAGCGAGATATATGTTAAACATAAATTAGCTTATATAACCCCTATCTGCAAAAGTGGCTCAAGACTAGAGGCAAAACAATTATAGACCTGTTAGTCTAACATCACATATTATGAAAGTGTATGAGAGGGTAATAAAAAAGAAAATAATGGATTATTTGGTTAAAAATAATTTGTTCAATATAGGTCAACACGGTTCTGGGCCTGGAAAAAGTACACAGACCCAACTGATAGCACACTATGAAAACATATACAAAAATATGATAAATGAAAAAGACACAGATGTGATCTATCTAGATTTTGCAAAAGCCTTTGACAAGGTAGACCATAACATATTGGAGAAAAAAATGAGAAAGCATAATATTGTGGGAAATATAGAAAAATGGGTAAAAGAATTCCTGCAAAATAGAAAACAGATAGTGGTTGCAAATGACGAGAAATCGGATGAAGCTCAGGTAATATCTGGCGTGCCACAAGGTACGGTTTTAGCTGAACTGCTGTTTGCTATTATGATCTCAGACATAGACTGCGATGTTGGAAATTCTTTAGTGAGAAGTTTCGTCGATGACACAAGAATAAGCAGAGAAATTACTTGTGATGAAGATAGGAACTCACTACAAAGAGATCTAAACAAAATATAAGAATGGGCGGATAAATAGGATGGTATTTAACTCCGATAAATTCGAATCAATGAATTATGGAAACAGAGAAGGAATGGTATATGCATACAAGGGACCTAATAACGAGACAATCACAAACAAGGAAGCAATTAAAGACCTTGGTGTAATGTTAAATAGGAATATGTTATGCAACGACCAAATAGCAACACTGTTGGCTAAAGTTAAAGCAAAAATGGGAATGTTATTCAGACACTTTAAAACAAGAAAAGCTGAACACATGATTACGCTTTACAAAACTTATGTACGTAGTACACTCGAGTACTGCAATGTGATATGGTACCCACACTACCAAAAGGATATTGCAAAAATAGAGTGTACAAAGGTCCTATACTGCTAGAATAGAAGAAGTTAAGGACCTTGACTACTGGGAGAGACTGCAAATTTTAAAACTATACAGTCTTGAAAGGAGAAGAGAACGCTATATGATAATACAAGCATGGAAGCAAATAGAAGGAATTACTGAAAACATTATGGAGCTAAAAATATCAGAAAGAGCAAGCCGAGATATATTAATAGTGCCAAAAAATATACCAGGAAAACTAAGGAAGGCACACAGGATATTAATCCACTACGCACCAGCATCGATAATGCAGCGACTATTTAATGTGCTGCCTGCTCATCTAAGAAACATATCAGGAGTGTGCGTAGATGTGTTTAAGAATAAGCTCGATAAATACCTAAGATGCATCCCTGACCATCCAACACTGGAAGATGCAAAATACATCGGAAGATGCATTAGCAACTCTCTGGTGGATATACGAGTTGCCTCACACTGAGGGACCTGGGGGAACCCCCAAAAAAATAAGGCAATAAGGCAATAAAGCTATCTCTCTCTCTCTCTCTCTCTCTCTCTCTCTCTCTCTCTCTCTCTCTCTCTCTCTCTCTCTCTCTCTCTCTACATAATATCTCATGAAAAGAAATCCTACCTCATCAAATTATTGCATATATCTATGTGTCATTGCCATTATCATCATCATCATGATCTCTCTCTCTCTCTCTCTCTCTCTCTCTCTCTCTCTCTCTCTCTCTCCTCATAGCATCTTAGGAAATTAAATATCGTCCTCCTCAGATTTGAAGAAATATCTCTAAACCTCATCTTTTCTCTCTTTAGCATGTTCTGCTAGTTTTACCTCTTGCTTTCTTGTCTCCTCTCGTTATTGCAATGTTATCTCGTCTCCTCCCTCTTGGGTTGAGGTAATCTTTTCAAGACGAATAATCAGTTCTTATCACAAAATCTTTCGATGCTGATATAGTATGAAGGGGACTTTGAAGTATTTTCAAAATAATTTTCCTGTTATCTCATTTCATTTACCCTCTGCTTTTAAAAAGTAAGTATATTACAAAAGGGATAATAATTAACGACTTTCGTCTAATATATTATTTCTAGATTCAAAGAACTCATCCATGTAAGCCTGGGTCTACCAACTCTACTAGTGTCTTATGGGGCTTTCTTTGGGAGTGCGAAGAGGATGCTCAAGCCATCTCCATCTACCCGTCATCATGATCTCATCCACATATATCAATCGAGTCGTTACTCTTGTTATTCAAATTTTACATATATTTATAAGAAAAAAATACTAAACACCAAGAATTTCGTATTTTTGTGTTAATATTTGATATCGTAAGATATTAGAATGCAATACTGGTGTCCCAAATTCCTCACATTTCTCGTTTCTTGGACTTTGGGATCGGATTTCACAAAGGAGCTACTGGAATCCCTCATACTCAGGATACAAAGGAATTGAGATTAAGACATTTTATTTCATATATTTTGTGAGGTAATAATTGTACTGATATATTGTATATGTAGTTTTTTTCTATTATTATTATTATTATTATTATTATTATTATTATTATTATTATTATTATTATTATTATTATTATTATTATATTTATTTATTTTATTATTATTATCATTATTATTATTATTATTATTATTATTATTATTATTATTATTATTATTATTATTATTATTATTATTATTATTATTAAATTGATATCTTTTAATCCGTGAAATATAATATTTACATGGATTTGCCGAACCTTATATGGAAAGCTGAACCTTCCATTTGAATAGTATGTTTACATATTGGCTCATAAACCAAAGCGAATTATTGCAATACATTTATCACAGGAAAATAATTAATACCACTATCAATTCTGACTTTCTGGGCGAGGTTTAACGACACATATTTTCATGGATGGTTTCAGAATAATAATAATAATAATAATAATAATAATAATAATAATAATAATAATAATAATAATAATAATAATAATAATAATAATATTAATAATAATAATAATAATAAAAAAAATGAAACTTGAAATAATAATAATAATAATAATAATAATAATAATAATAATAAAAAATAAATATAATAATAATAATAATAATAATAATAATAATAATAATAGAAAAAACTACATATACAATATATCAGCACAATTATTACCTCACAATATATATATATATATATATATATGTATATATATACATATATATATATATATATATATACACACACACACACATATATATATATATATATATATATATTTATATGTGTTTATATATATGCATATACATATATATACATATATATATATATATATATATATGTATATATATATATGTAATATAATATATATATATATATTGCTTATAAGTTACAAAACTACTTATGACACAATATTCAATTTAAAAATCCACTGCAAAACAGAAAGTGAAACACCAGGTACCAACCGCTTTTGTGTATTACGTATATTTTTGTACATAAAAGCGCTTGGTATCTGGTCTTTCACTTTTCTGTTTCCTGAAGATTTTACACTTACATGTATATATACATATATCAATATGTATTCGTGTATTTTCTGTCATGGATACGAGGGAAAACTGCAGTAGAGGATATTTTAAACTATTGTAAGAAAAAGAAATGGACATGGGAAGGTTATATAATGGGGATAATAAATATGCATTTAGGATAACAGAATGGAGACAAGCAAACGAAACAGGTGAAGGGACAGAAGACGAGGCATTTACGAGTTATGAAAATTTGCAGGCATAGACTGGAATATAAAGACCAAAAGAGACATGAATTGAAGAGCCTGTCTGACGCATTTATTCTGCAGTGGACTAGCAATGACTGATGATAATGGTATGAGAGATTTTATTTGTGTACTTGTATATGTTTTTGTCTCTGTATATGAATTTTACAAACTATCTTCTATTCTTATGGTAGGATTTACTTTTTTTAGAATACTTATATCGACAAAGAAACAGATTAAAACGAAGTTATGAAAGATATCCGCATGCATTTTATACATGATTTATATATGATCTTCTGTTTAGCAGATAAGTATACATAAATTTTAAGTGTCTCATTTTATTAGGAGAAAAGTTATTGAGTCATGATTACTGTAATTTTGATTCTTTTTAAAGAGTAAAGGATCCTTTAGTCTGGCCATTTCGCTCAGAAAATGACCTCTATGTTTAGGAAAAGGGATCTGTAGTAAATTCTGTTTTTGGAAAATAAATTTCTTTTTCAAACTTTTAAATCAATATACTATGACTTTTTCATAGTTTTAGTCTATTATATGGTGATATTGTCTGAAGTAGTAATTCATAAAAAATTGAAATCACTACTTTTCCTCAAAGTATTCTGAACATCATATATATTTTATTTAGCAGTCTTTTTTGACGGGTTGTGTACACTAATTCTTGAATACTATTTATTTGTTTAATAAGCATATATTAATATAAAACGGAAAAAAAAAATCAGTCCAACACACTATCTCTCATTCATCTGAAGAAACCTGGCACCCAATCCACTCTCGTCCTCAATTGGCAATGTTGACAAAACTTCTTGTTCTGCTCATTTCCTTTTGTGACGACATAAGACAATTATTTTCCTCCAGCTGTAACTTTTCAGACTAATTCTCCTTCTTCTCCGTCTTCTTCTTGAGAGTTTCCCTCCTCTTGAACAAAAGATATTTATATTTATTTTTTTCTCTCTTCGCGGGTTGGCCGAAAGGATATGGAGGAATTTAGTTTTGTGGTTTAAGAAGGAGTTTTTTAAAGGCAATAATGCTCATTATATGTTAACGGGAATGAGTTTAAATATCAAGAGCTCATTGCAGTTATAGATTATTTTAAAAGATATTTTAGTTAAATAGTTATCATTTCATATAAATAAGTGTTATAAAACAAACCATTACAAGATTAATTCTTCATGACTAACTTGGCATTTATATCAAATGAATTGTATTTCCTAATACTTTTTCAAACTCACTCTAATCAAAACTAAAACTTGGAAAAAATTATAAATTTCATAGTACTTAACAGATGTGTCGAAACTAAATTGCTATTGGTGTATAAACTATGATTTAACTTATTGTATAAGGACATTATTGATTTTTAGCTGTATAATTATATGTTTTTATTGAAAAAGTGAATATGTTATTTTATTGGTACGGAAGACTTAATGGAATCTGATGGCTTTAAAATTTATGAGATTAAATCTCACTCAAAACTTTTCTCCCATTTCCTTCCTCTCTCTCTCTCTCTCTCTCTCTCTCTCTCTCTCTCTCTCTCTCTCTCTCTGCTCAAAATTGTTCATCACATGATGGCATGACCGAAGTGATTAAATCTGCTTAACTAGAACTTCCTTTCTGTGCCTTTTTAACTGAATGATGTTCGCTTCTTAAATAAGAAAAAAAAATAAAAAATAAAACGTGGATGAAAGTGAAATAAATATGACTTTGCGGTCGGAATTGAAAATAAGAAACGAGTCATAACTGTAGATTTTGGTCAAGTGAATAATATATATCCAAACTAGATATAATCCTAGAGTTATGAAATATTAATAAATGGTTCCATGTTAATTTATAGGCGTGTTAGTAAATGTTTTCTTGTAAGTGATCACCTGTATCTCTGTATATCTGTGGTGTCTATACTATTATCATTTAATATCAATGTATATTTTTTTATATTTGTATTTTCTATTTTCTATAGTTGTTGTTGTTGTTGTTGTTGTTGTTGTTGTTGTTAGCTAACCTACGATCCCGTTTAGAAAAGCAGGATGCTATAAGCCCTGTGTTACTAACAAGGATATATAGCCAAGTGAGGATAAGGGAATACGGAAATTATTAAACTACAAAAAAATAAGTGATGGACAAGTTAAAATAACATATTTTACGTGAAGTAAAAAACAATAGAATAGATATTTTCATCTATAAACGATGAGGGAAAGACTTTTGTCAGCCTATTCAACATAAAAACAATGTCGCTGCAAGTTTAAATTTTCAAAGTACAGTATATCAAAAGGAAATATTATCGTTCCTTCATAGTAATATTTAAGAACTTACAGATCAGAAGCTATGTACTACTAATGAGAGAGAGAGAGAGAGAGAGAGAGAGAGAGAGAGAGAGAGAGACGGTTACTCATCTATAACTACAGACAAGGTGTTTCTAAACTGCTCCCTTCACTGTTATATTGTGAATAAAGACACCAATCTACAAGTAAGATTCAAGAAAGCACTTTCCGCTCATCATGGAAATTTTTTCTCTGCACATATTTATTATACATAGAAGCATACATTTCTTGCAATATAAGAAGTATAAGTTGAAAAAGCCTTAATAAAAGATGTGGTCGTTTCATGAAAATTGTCATTCCATTTTTTAGTGTAGGGATAGTAGCACTCGGGGTTAAGACAGAAATCTACGTCACATATCGGTTTTTCCATAGCAAGGATATTGAAGTGTGGTTGAAAATATTTACCTTGAGCACCATTAGATGTCATAACACACACTAACTACTAGGTGGACAAGTCCATTGTACGAGGATTGGGGGAAGATGGGTGACAATTTTTCGTTTATATGACTATTCTTACTACATATGTTATTATGATTATGAAAATATATAAATATATAATTTATGTAAAAACATCATGTCACTAAACTATAAAAAGTTAGTTTTATCCTTTTATAAGACTCTTATAATTTAGTGCACTGTATTTTTTTACCTTCGGTGGTATTGGTCGCGCCGAGTTGTGACGTCATTGACTTTCCAAGTATCTCTCATCATACACGTTTCCCTGTTTTGCCAATAGATGGACTCAGGTGCACATTTTGGGATATAAGAATTTTATTGTGAATGGGGGACTAGATGGGGGTTGGTAGAGGTTAGGGGGATAAAAAAATTCAGTTTACACTAGGTATATGTTTAGATATATATGGTCAGGCAAAATGATCTGACATTCGTGAACGCCTTCAATAGCTGTGGACACTAATGGATCCCATTCGACTGATTTGATTTTTAAAAACATAATGAAACAGAATGACATTATATGTTCTTGTCAATAATAAAAACTACTTTTTTTGCCCCTTTACTTTGATTGCCTTTATTAAACCTAAAAAATGTGTCAGATCATTTTGCTTGACCCTGTACTAGTGGCTACTCTGTTACTTACTGTGGTTTTCTTAGAGTTTAAGTACAAATTTGTGTACTAATAGTTATTCGGTATTTTTATATTCTTAAGGTATAATAGTCATTTTATAAAGATGTTTATAACTATGCTATACTTACATGGTTTTATATAGGGCCGGGGATACATGTTATTAACATATTTACTTTATATTCATCAGAAATTCCTTCATTAATAAAACAATATATTGGAAATGGTCATTAAGAAATAGAATGGATAAATTTCTATGCAAAGCACAAAGTAAACAATGGTGCCAGAGATTAATATCCATATTC
>NC_090758.1:25288019-25292595 GCF_036898095.1 Palaemon carinicauda | reverse complement strand
ATACACACACATACATATATATATATATATATATATATATATATATATATATATATATATATATATATATATATATATATATATATATATATATATATATATATATATAAATATTATATTTACATATATATGTATATGTATATATATATATATATATATATATATATATATATATATATATATATATATGTATATATATATATATATATATATATATATATATATATGTATATAAATATTGTATTTACATATATATGTATATGTATAAATATATATATATATATATATATATATATATATATATATATATATATATATATATATATATATATATATATATATATATATATGTGTATATATACATATATATATATATATATATATATATATATATATATATATATATATATATATATATATATATATATATATATATATATATATATGTAAAAGACATTTCATATTCTCACATGGTGACGGGAAAGACTAGTAATTATTAAGAACTTTGTATTTCAATTTCCCTAATCTTGGTACCATCATACTGTCTTTCTTGCCGTCCAGTTGTGACGGGCCGAGAGAGGAGTTGTGATCTCAAAGGCAGATTGGAAACAACTGAGTTATTTATTAAGGAACACTCTTCGTTATATACAAAACCTCAAGGCAACAGGACATGACCTGTTCGAGAGACAGATAATGTTACAGAGCAAAATGGAGACATGATCATTCAGGTTCTTTTTAGTGCGAGGGAAGAGTTCAGATACAAGCATAATATATACAAAATAATTATGTACAATTGTGTGACACACGGTTGGTACATGGCTCCCCCCCCCCCTAAAAATTACATACTGTACATGTTAAATAGGGCGCCCTGATCTAGAGAGGCGAACTGTAGGGCGGTCATCTGGCAGAAGATAAGCAGGTTTTAGATGATCAATGGAGACCCAGTCTTCTTTGCTCCGAATGTTTAGGTGGAATACTTTCAGACTGCGTCGGATCACAAGGAAAGGGCGCGTGTAAGGGGGCGTTAGTGGTGGCTTGCTGGTGTCGTTTCGCAGGAAGACGTGCGTTGCAGAGTGCAAGTCTGTTGGTATGGGATGCTTCTCTGGGGGCTTGTAAGTCTGGCGGCACGGAGTAAATTTTCCCACGACGTGACGTATGCTCTGGAGATCGTCGGAGGAGGTTGTAGAAGGAAAAAATTCGGCAGGGACGACCAACGGGTCGCCATACACCATTTCGGCTGCCGAGACGTCGAGGACGTCTTTAGGAGTGGTCCTTAGTCCAAGGAGGACCCAGGGAAGCTGAGTAAATCAGTTGCAATCCTTGCGGCGGGACGTAAAACCTGCTTTGAGGGTGCGATGAAAACGTTCAACCATTCCATTGGCAGCTGGGTTGTAGGCCGTTGTCTGATGTAGGGTGATGCCCAGGAGATTTGCTAATGACGTCCATAATTGAGAGGTGAAAGTGGTTCCCCTGTCAGAAGTAATATGCTCAGGGATACCGAATCTTGAAATCCATCCAGAGAGTAAGGCAGATGTACATGAGGCGGACGTTACAGTTTCCATGGGAATGGCTTCAGGCCAACGAGTGGAGCGGTCGATGATGGTAAACAGGTAACGATGTCCTGGTGATGTGGGTAGGGGGCCTACAAGGTCGACGTGAATGTGTGCGAAACGACGCTGAGGTTGAGGAAAGGTGCCCACTCCTGAATCCGTGTGTCGATGTACTTTGGAAGTTTGGCAAGAAGTACACGCACGGACCCAATCCTTAGCATCCTTAGAAATGCCGTGCCAAATGAACTTTGCCTTCAGCAGCTGTGCAGTAGAACGGCACGAGGGATGTGAAGGGCCATGGAGGAAATCAAACACCTGTCGGCGCATGGGAGCAGGAATCCAAGGTCGCGGTCTACCAGTACTGACGTCACAGAGGAGGGTGGTGTTGGAGTCTTCGAGGGGAAAATCCTCCCAACGGAGGGACGTGCAGGATGTCCTACAAGCTTGATACTCTGAATCCTGTCGTTGGGCTTCAGCCAGGGCGTTGTAATCCAATCCCAGTTGAACGGCAGCCAACGTGTTTCTTGACAGGGCATCGGCAACGGGATTCATTTTCCCAGGACGTATTGGAGGGTGCAATAGTATTCAGCGACGAGGGAGAGATGTCTGCGTTGACGGGCGGACCAGGCGTCAGACTGTCGAGTGAAGGCGAGCACCAGATGCATGTGGTCTGTACGAATGACGAAAGGCGTACCTTCTAAGAAATGGCAAAAGTGACGGACAGCCAAGTGCACCGCCAGCAATACTTGATCGAAGGTAGAATAACCCGATTCTGCCTTGGACAGTTTTCTGCTGAAGAAGGCCAATGGGCGGGGCGAGCCTTTGACCACCTGCTCGAGTACTGCACCAATAGCGGCGTCGCTGGCATCGGTGGAGAGAAGGAGAGGGGCGTGTGGGATAGGAAAAGTGAGAGCCGCAGCAGTTGATAGGGCCTTATTTGCAATGCAGAAGGCTGCTTCTTGAAGGGGACACCACTTCAGGTCCTTTGGCTTGCCCTTGAGGGAGGCATAGAGGGGAGCAAGAGTGTCGGCAATGGCTGGCAGAAAACGGCGATAATAGTTGATCATACCCAAGAATTCCTGCAGAGCTTTGACGGTCGAGGTCGTGGGGAAATTTTGATCGGCTGCTACCTTCTCAGGGAGGGGATGGACTCCTTCAGGAGTGATACGGTGCCCTAAGAACGACACTTCGTTGGCGCCAAAGGTACACTTGTCGTACCGGACTACAAGGCCGTTTTGTTCCAGGCGGTCGAGCACGATGCGCAGGTGACGGAGGTATTCCTCTTTTGAGGAGGAGAACACAAGTATGTCGTCCACATAATATACACAGAAAGGGAGGTCCCCTAGGATGCCATCCATGAGACGTTGAAACAATGCCCCAGCTTTACGAAGGCCAAAACAGGAGTAATTGAAGGTGTATGTGCCAAACGGAGTGGTGATGGCGGTCTTTGGGATGTCTTCTGGGTTCATAGGCACCTGACAATACCCCTTCAGGAGGTCGAGCGTAGAGAAAGCCTTCGCTTTGTGCAGGTAGGAGGTTACATCGGCAATGTTTGGGAGGGGGTAGTGATCCGGTTCTGTTTGCATGTTCAGGCGCCCTTAATCCCCGCACGGACGGAGGGAGCCGTCTTTCTTCAGAACGATGTGTAAGGATGGCGACCATGGGCTGGAGGCCTTTTGGCAAAGGCCCATTTCCTCCATTTCGGCAAACGTCTGTTTGGCGGCCGCCAATCGTTCCGGTGCCAGACGTCTGAATTTTGCGAAGACTGTGGGTCCCGTCGTCTTGATATGGTGATAAATACCGTGCTTGGCAGGAGCCGCGGGCCGTTTGGCGAAGTTCTGGACGGAAAACTTCCGGGTACGACGTGAGGAGGTGGGCTTAGGCATCCGTGGGTGCGCTGATGTGGAGAGCGTGGTTAGAGGGGGCGGGATTGAAGAGGTTTCGACAAGTACGAGTCTGCGTTAACCAATCGTCGGTGGGCGACATCGACCAGAAGGTGGAAATGAGAGAGGAAATCCGCACCGAGGATTGGCATTGTGACATCAGCAACGAGAAACTTCCAATTGAATTTACCGTTTCCGAACGATAATGTGAGGTTCTCGTAACCGTAGGTGGGTATCGCAGATCCGTTGGCAGCTACCAAGCGGACGTCGGCAGATGTAGACAGACTACGTTGTGCCTTGAAGGGTTTCCTTTGCAAAAGAGAACGACAAGCACCCGTGTCTACCAAAAATCGCCACGCCCGTTCCTGCATCCTGTAAAAAGAAAAGATTAGGAACATGGGAGGCCACCGCCACAACCGATGGCCTACTTACATATTTTTTGGCCACTGACAATCTTTGGCACATTTCTTCGCGGTTGCCACGAATCTGAAGTGGTAGTAGCAAAAACTGCGGCGGATGGGAGGTAGTAAGTGGCTGTAGAAGTCGTTCGTTGGGGCACGAGCGATTGGTGGGTGGTGGGCTGCTTTGTCACCGCTTTGGCACGTCACGGGGTAGGCGTGTATGTCCTACGGCATTCATGCCAGCTTCGGTTGACGTTGAATAGGCATCCTCGTCGTCAGGGGGGGAGGCGTTGATGGAGGTCTTGAAGTGGCTGTCCATAAGGGCGTCGGCTTTGGTCATCAAGTCCTTTATGGGTAAACTATCGACATCGGGTATGGCAGCGCGCACAGGTTCAGGTAAACGGCGTATCCAAAGGGCACGGAGTAGGTTCACCTCACGAGGAGAGCCGTCTGCGACAGGTTGAAGGTGAGCGATACTGGTCATTTCCCTGAGAGCAAACGAAGCCCTTTGGTCCCCCAAACGGTTGCTGCGAGAGCTGAAAAAGCTTTGCTATATGGGCAGCTGGCAACGGCGAGTACTGATGCAGAAGGTATGATTTGAGGACGTCATACGCTATTGGGGTGTCTCCTTGTTCACAAAGCCAGTCGGATATTTCTGGGAAGGTGTCCTCGGGTATCGCCGCGAGAACATAATCCGCTTTGGTGGTTGAGCGAGCCACGCCCCTGATGCGAAAGTGGACTT
>NC_090758.1:25255519-25268019 GCF_036898095.1 Palaemon carinicauda | reverse complement strand
AACATAAAACAGTGGACACCCAAATGAAAAACTTCCTGAGATATACTCACAGGAGCCTGAACAATAATCTGTAGTTCGAGGAGTTCACCCATGGAGCTACAAAACCTTTATGAATATATCTAGCATTCTGTAAAGGAGAAATGATGAACCATGTGACTCTCCAGGCCAATTTCCCATTAAGAAAAGAAGAGTCTCTGACTAAACTATACTCTTTCCAAAAACCTAATGCCATTTTGTGACCAAGCTTGGATTAGGAAATCTGGAAAGGAAGAAAGGCTAGGGAGATTTTTCACTAAAAGAGCAGAAGAGTCAATAAAGAAGGCACCAGCAGAGAAATGGTACCATGACTTACCACTGAATATATCTGATGCTGATCTTCTAGCTCGTGAAGCTCATTATCATGCCTCATGCCAGAAGAACCACACAAGTACCAAGAGCTATTCCCCTTTGTAAGTGATGGAGAAAGGACTCAAGAAAAGGCTGCTCACAAATCTGCATTGGAACATCTATACTCATAAATCAATGAGAATATCATCAATTGGTCCAGTTTGGAACGGATAAGTATGCTTCGAGAACGATATCTACTGTATATGATGGACAAATCACTTTAATTCTACAGTGCATCATACAGGACAGAGAAGCTGAAAGTCAAAATGATTAAACGCTAAATGTCATATAAAGTTTGGCGACCAAATCATATCTCTGAACTGGTATTTGCAGTTGAAGAAGAACTAGGTGAAATGATTGAAAATGCTTTTGAAATAGCCTGCTCTGATTCAAGGCGACTTTAAGAAGCTCTACTGATCCTTTAAAGGCTGATTAACAAGGCTAACGAGGAATCACCATCCATGCCATGGTCACCTCCTGCTGACTACCTTCTAAGTGATACCATCCAGCCCACGGTACTCTTGCAAGGTTTTTTAACAGTTTTATTACTTGGTAAATAGAATGATGATGGATATGAAAGTACCAATTGCCAAAAGTTGTCCATTGCACATGATATTTGCCAAGAAGTTTTAAGAAGACAGTGGAGTATGCCTAAGCATCTGCTGCTTCCAGTGATATATCTTATACTAAATTAGACATATCACTGGAGGTTCAGAACTAATACCATGATGAACCACTTTGGTCACTGTGCGTCGTTCAGTACCTTGCTAGAACTGGAGACAGAAATATACAAGAAAGATTTTGATTGCCAAAGCATACCACCTACAATTTCACCGAAAAACAATATTTTACTGAACTTGTGCTGGAGCAACCTTGACCTTAATGAATAGACACCATCTGACTCAGGCATACCTTATAAAAGGACATGGAATCATCTTCCAGGAAATATCAACGGAAAGAAACATTAACCAGCTAAGTAGTATGATTTAGGAGACTTGTGAAAGAAGAACAAAGGAGAGGTGTGTCAGTTATATCCATTCAGAAATTGAGCCCTACTTTCTCTAAGCCATTGCAGAGCCTGTTCTAACTCTTGAAAGAAAAGATGCGTAATGAATTGGTAATTTCCACAGCCCAGATGTCTGGTCTATTATGGATCATCTGCATAGCTATGGTAGGGACATCAACACAAAAAGGGCCATCATAGGCAGGTTCGATAGTAGTTATTAAGGCATCTGATAATGAAGTGACAGATCTTCCAAGAGTTGATTATATGATCCCAATAATCAATTCAATAACAGAAAATATTACAGTTCACCAAGTTCTGAAGGTATCTCCGATAGCTTCGGGATGGTGGCCTGAAATACACGATTGTTTAATTTGATCTTGCTGTTGCAAAGAAGGCATATGCCCTGATATGACAGAAACCACAAGCATATCCATATGTCATTGTGAGGATGGAAGGCTTCCATATCTAATTTGCTTTCTTGGGAGCCCTTGAAAAGCATGTGAGGTGTAGTGGATTTGAAGTAATATCAGTTGAGTCAGGTATATATGCAAGTGGTTCCATCTGGGATTTGACAGGGAAGCCTTTCAACATAGCAATCTGAGTGCACAAAATTGTTGCAGAGGCCATGGAACGTCTTCTACTGATGAAATTTGAGGAAACCTCCGAATTATTAGAGGAAGGCAAGACACCATTCAAGATGCTTCCTGAGTCTCCAACCAAAGAAAATCTATCTGAGACTCTCTGTAATGAAAAGTGCAAAAACATGCTAAACCAAATCATATCCTTTAAAGATTGCTTTCGGCAGGGAAATTTTCGTAACACCACCCAGCTGTGGATGCAGTAACTGTACTTTGTTTGGATGCTCTTCAGATTTATGCGTGCAACAAAAGAGAATAACTTCATTGTTCACCCGGCTTCCTTGGAAGATATATGCTCCTTGTTTTTCAGTTCCAACCATCCGATCTATGCTTGCCATGCAAAATCACATAAAACTCACCCTCGGGCAAAAAATCTGTTGAAGGATAAAGGAATCGGTGTGAACAGATCCAGCATTCCCTCCTCTAGAAATTTAGTTGATATAACCGTAGAAAAAACCATCAACAGACATACCAAGTCACAAGGGGGCATTATTGGGTTTAGCAGAAAGCACTTTTCCTATTACCGATGGTACGCAACGAGGCATTCCAGAGCCAGTTACTTGTAAGCCACAATGGAGATCAGAGACATGGACACCTCTGAAACCTCACAGAAAGTAGTCCCCCCCTCGGAAACAGCAGACTATGAAGAAGCTGCCGAAAAAACTCTTCAAGCTAGCTCAAACTTGATTAACCCATTTGTAGTTGAAGACAAAAACAATCTGTATTACCTCTCATATGGTGCACATGCTACAAAAGATATTGAACAAGATCTCTTAACGTTGGCAAAAGTGAGGGGAGAGGCCCGGTCATATTTCTTCTAAGAGAGGTTATTTGACAAAACTAAGAGCTTTATTGCACCAATTAAAAGACAAAACATGAACACATTTTAAAATCTTTTAAAATCAGTAAGTTACTAGAACCACAAAAAAAAAAAAAATGACTGCAGAAAGAAATGAGTTTGACAAGCTCATTTTCCTTTCACTCAAGCATAACCTTAGTCTAGAGCGTGTATTCAGATACCCTTTGGGACCTGTCCCAATGTCACATGTAACAAGCGACGGCATCCCTGTGAAAACGGACAAATCCAGATTGATGCATGCTATAGGGAATGGCACTTATCATGCTACTAAGAGAAATCAACAAGACACACTTTGATCATTGGTGGCTGGGCAATATTTAAGGCACAAAGGGCTCTGGCAACTACATTTGGGGAGCTTGCAGAAAGACTGTTTGACCAACTTCCAAAGGTGGAATGACTAAAAATTTATCATAGACAAATATGAATCGTTGTCAATCAAAAGCAATGAAAGAAGGTGCAGACGACCATTAAAATCTCCCTTCATCAAAAGCTCAAAGTTCCAAGTAGCGCTTCAGTTCATTCTTACTGGTTGGATGGTAGAAATGTAAATAAGCAACAAAGTTTGAAGGTAAAAAGGTATACTTTATTTGTGAAGATATGTGGTACTTCCTGACATCATATGATGGTCTGGAAACAATTGCAGTTGAGACTGAAGAACTTGCAACAACCCAGGAAGAAGCATATACTCGCATAATTCTTCATTGCTTGCACTGTGCTCAAGAATGCCCCAAAAAATTCAGTCATTGTTGGATTACCGGATACAGATGTCTTAGTTCTGTTGCTGCACTTTAAGAAAGAAAGAGAACCCAGTGTGCTGTTTGACACTGGCACTGGGAACAAAGACGATTGATGAACATCAATCAGGTCATCAATGACACTAGAAAGGACTTCTGCTCTGCAATACCAGACATCCATTCTTACAGTGGCCGTGACACCACAATCGCATAAAACTAAAAACATACCTGAGTATGTAAAAACATTTTTGGCACTTTGAAGAACCAGTACACTGAAAAATGACACATTTCAGAAGCTTGAGGAGTTCACATGCCTACTATACTGAGGGTTACCAACCTTTGATATAAAAATCCTACGGCACAAAAACTTTTTACAACGATACAGTCCTAAGTAAGGAACACTGCCATCTGCATACAGTTTAGTTGATATGAGCCTCCTCTCCCCCCATACAAAGATACTCTGAGAATGCACATTGAAGGGGTAAATAATTTATCATTACTGTGGTGCAATGCTGACAAAGCCAGACCTGACATTCCATCACCATGAGGGCATGGCTGAGAAATTGATGATGGACAGCTGAGCATTGCATGGACAGGAGACCTACTACCACAAGAACTTGTAAATGGGTTGACTCAGGACCCAAGAACCCAAGATGTCAATGATTTTCCTGAATTTGATAGTCCTGATGATGCTGTATTTGGTGAAATTTAAACCTAGTATTAGTGCTTGAAGAACACTCATTGCCTACAGACAAATGTGTACTAGACATTTTGTATTACAATGGTTCACTATTTGACTATTGTCTTAGGTCTTGTGTATCATTTATTATATGTGAAGTTTTACAAAGATAATATAAAAAAGATTCATAGTTATATGCGTCTTGGTGATAGAAAAATTAATGGTTTGTCTAAGTCTAATACATTAAAACTATGTGCATAGATAGAGGTAAGGATTAGATTGAAAAATCTAGGAGGAATTCTAATTAAATTTTTTACACTGATATTTCATTGCATGTTAAGACAATAAAGAGGAATCAATTTGGTATCAACTTTGAGTATAAATCAGCATTAGTATAGCCACCAGTGGTGACAAACCTGACCTTGAAGTCCGAAACAGGTGTTAATTTCCCTTTATTTTTCTTAATTCTATCAACAAATCTAAAAAAATATTAAGCTGTTCCTATGTAATTACCTTTCATTGCAATCCTGTCTACATGGTAGCACCTATATCTAGAACTCTCATCTCTCAAAATTGCTGTTTGCTTATTTATAGACATACCTGAGTCTGAAAGATTACCTTGAGTCCTGGACTGAAATGATTTCTAAGAAGGGCTAGAAACACGTTCTCTGAGTTCAAATGGGGGTTTTTGAGGACGGTGAGTTCAATAGTGACATTTTCAACACCACCTGGGGTCATCTTCATTATCTTCAAGGTCAAAAGGTCATATTTCAAGGTCAAAATAGTGAATTTTGGTCATTTTCACTTTTTCGTGTGTAACTCATAGATGGTGAGGGATGGCTGATTATAATAAGAGGCAAGTCTGTAGTTCTGTCCAAATTTAATACATATTGTCTAGCGATGTTCATCTAATCAAATGTTAATGTCTTTGAGTTTTGTTGTGATGAGAAATACCGTTCTTTATTTCTTATTTTAGTGTTTCATTGTTTTAGGGCTTGTTTTGGAATGTTTGAGTAATACAATATTTAACAATATATATTAAATTTGCTTTTGAGCCACATGTATCTTCCAAGAAAGAAGAGAGAGGAAAAAGAAAAATTCCATCTCACAAAGAATTCACTTTCTCAGAAGTTGCAGCAACTGATGAAAGCAGAAGAGACCCTCTCTCTCTCTCTCTCTCTCTCTCTCTCTCTCTCTCTCTCTCTTGCATAACAAAAGACTATACAGTCGAAAGAAAATGAAAAAAAAGGGACTTAGAAGAAAGGACACTTCAAAATATAAAAAGAAACCCCAAAGTACTTTACTCCTCTGCAAAAAAAGATGAATAAAGGGATATTAGAAATAGGCCCTCTAAGAATTTAAGGACGGCTAACGAATGAAAAAAGGAAATATGCAACATATTAGCAGAAAAATATAAGAGTGAGTTCACGCCAAAAATTGCGAATGAGAATAATGAAACAGAAATGAGAGAAGAAAATGTTGAATATCTAACGGATATAGATATTAGTGAAGCAGATATTGTCAAGGCTATAAACGAAATTAAAAATGGATCGACAGACGGACCAGATGGAGTTCCAGCGATTTTGTTGAAAAAAAAACTGCAAACACTATCGCGAAGCCGCTTGCAATACTGCTAAGACAAAATGTAGATATGAGCGAGATATATGTTAAACATAAATTAGCTTATATAACCCCTATCTTCAAAAGTGGCTCAAGACTAGAGGCAAGCAATTATAGACCTGAAAGTGTATGAGAGGGTAATAAAAAAGAAAATGATAGATTATTTGGTTAAAAATAATTTGTTCAATATAGGTCAACACGGTTTTGGGCCTGGAAAAAGTACACAGACCCAACTGATAGCACAATATGAAAACATATACAAAAATATGATAAATGAAAAAGGACACTGATGTGATCTATCTAGATTTTGCAAAAGCCTTTGACAAGGTAGACCATAACATTGGAGAAAAAAAATGAGAAAGCATAATATTGTGGGAAAGATAGGAAAAATGGGTAAAAGAATTCCTGCAAAACAGAAAACAGATAGTGGTTGCAAATGACGAGAAATCGGATGAAGCTCAGGTAATATCTTGCGTGCCACAAGGTGCGGTTTTAGCTGTACTGCTGTTTGCTTTTATGATCTCAGACATAGACTGCGATGTTGGAAATTCTTTAGTGAGAAGTTTCGCCGATGACACAAGAATAAGCAGAGAAATTACTTGTGATGAAGATAGGAACTCACTACAAAGAGATCTAAACAAAATATATGAATGGGCGGATAAATAGGATGGTATCAACTCCGATATATTCGAATCAACGAATTATGGAAACAGAGAAGGAATGGTTTATGCATACAAGGGACCTAATAACGAGACAATCACAAACAAGGAAGCAATTAAAGACCTTGGTGTAATGTTAAATAGGATAATGTTTTGCAACAACCAAATAGCAACACTGTTGGCTAAATGTAAAGCAAAAATGGGAATGTTATTCAGACACTTTTAAACAAGAAAAGCTGAACACATGATTACGCTTTACAAAACTTATGTACGTAGTACACTCGAGTACTGCAATGTGATATGGTACCCACACTACCAAAAGGATACAGTATTGCAAAAATAGAGAGTGTACAAAGGTCCAATACTGCTAGAATAGAAGAAGTTAAGGACCTTGACTACTGGGAAAGACTGCAAATTTTAAACCTATACAGTCTTGGAAGGAGAAGAGAACGCTATATGATAATACAAGCATGGAAGCAAATAGAAGGAATTACAGAGAACATTATGGAGCCTATAAATATCAGAAAGAGTAAGCCGAGGTATATTAATAGTGCCCAAAAATATACCAGGAAAACTAAGGAAGGCACACAGGACATTATTCCACTACGCACGAGCATCGATAATGTAGCGACTATTTAATGTGCTGCCAGCTCATCTAAGAAACATATCAGGAGTGAGCGTAGATGTGTTTAAGAATAAGCTCGATAAATACCTAAGATGCATCCCTGACCATCCATCACTAGAAGATGCAAAATACACCGGAAGATGCATTAGCAACTCTCTGGTGGATATACGAGTTGCCTCACACTGAGGGACCTGGGGGAACCCAAACAAAAAATAAGGCAATAAGGCAATAAAGCTATCTCTCTCTTTCTCTCTCTCTCTCTCCTCTCTCTCTCTCTCTCTCTCTCTCTCTCTCCATGGCATCTCATTAAAAGGAAATTCCTACCTCAACAATTTTTTAGATATATCTCAAGATATCTTCATCATCATCTCTCTCTCTCTCTCTCTCTCTCTCTCTCTCTCTCTCTCTCTCTACATAATATCTCATGAAAAGAAATCCTACCTCATCAAATTATTACATATATCTATGTGTCATTGCCATTATCATCATCATCATCATCTCTCTCTCTCTCCTCTCCCTCTCTCCTCTCCTCTCTCTCTCTCTCTCTCTCTCTCTCTTCCCATAGCATCTTAGAAAATTAAATATCGTCCTCCTCAGATTTGAAGAAATATCTCTAAACCTCATCTTTTCCCTATTTAGCACGTTTTGCTAGTTTTACCTCTTGCTTTCTTGTCTCCTTTCGTTATTGCAATGTTATCTCGTCTCCTCCCTCTTGGGTTGAAGTAATCTTTTCAAGACGAATAATCAGTTCTTATCACAAAATCTTTCGATGCTGATATAGTATGAAGGGGACTTTGAAGTATTTTCAAAATAATTTTCCTGTTATCTCATTTCATTTACCCTCTGCTTTTAAAAGTAAGTATATTACAAAGGGGATAATAATTAACGACTTTCGTCTAATATATTATTTCTAGATTCAAAGAACTCATCCATGTGGGGCTTTCTTTGGGAGTGCAAAGAGGATGCTCAAGCCATCTCCATCTACCCGTCATCTTGATCTCATCCCACATATATCAATCGAGTCGTTACTCTTGTTATTCAAATTTTACATATATTTATAAGAAAAAATACTAAACACCCAAAATTTCGTATTTTTTGTGTTAATATTTTGATATCGTAAGATATTGGAATGCAATACTGGTGTCCCAAATTCCTCATATATCTCGTTTCTTGGTGGGATCTGATTTCACAAAGGAGCTACTGGAATCCCTCGTACTCCTGATTCAAAGGAATTAAGATTAAGACATTTTATTTCATATATTTTGTGAGGTAATAATTGTACTGATATATTGTATATGCAGTTTTTTCTATTATTATTATTATTATTATTATTATTATTATTATTATTATTATTATTATTATTATTATTATTATTATTATTATTTTTATTATTTTTATTATTATTATCTTTTAATCCGTGAAATATAATAATTACATGGATTTGCCGAACCTTATTTTAATCCGTGAAATATAATATTTACATGGATTTGCCGAACCTTATATGGAAAGCTGAACCTTCCATTTGAATAGTATGTTTACATATTGGCTCATAAACCAAAGCGAATTATTGCAATACATTTATCACAGGAAAATATTTAATACCAAAATCAATTCTGACTTTTAGACGAGGTTTACCGACATATATTTTCATGGTTAGTTTCATAATAATAATAATAATAATAATAATAATAATAATAATAATAATAATAATAATAATAATAATAATAATAATAATAATAATAATAATGAAACTTGAAATAATAATAATAATAATAATAATAATAATAATAATAATAATAATAATAATAATAATAATAATAATAGAAAAAACTACATATACAATATATCAGTACAATTATTACCTCACAAAAAAAAAAAAAAATATATATATATATATATATATATGTATATATATATATATATATACAAACACATATATATATATATATATACATACACACACACACATATATATATATATATACACACACACATATATATATGTAAATATATATATATATATATATATACATATACATATATATATATATATATATATATTTATATATATATATATATATATATATATATATATATATATATATGTATATATATATATATATATATATTGCTTATAAGTTACAAAACTACGTATGACACAATATTCAATTTAAAAATCCACTGCAAAACAGAAAGTGAAAGACCAGGTACTAACCGCTTTTGTGTATTACGTATACTTTGTACATAAAAGCGCTTGGTACCTGGTCTTTAACTTTTCTGTTTCCTGAAGATTTTACACTTACATGTATATATGCATATATCAATCTGTATTCGTGTATTTTCTGTCATGGATACGAGGGAAAACTGCAGTAGAGGATATTTCAACTATTTGTAAGAAAATGAAATGGACATGGGAAGGTTATATAATGGGGATAATAAATATGCATTTAGGATAACAGAATGTAGACAGCAAACGAAGCAGGTGAAGGGACAGAAGACCATGCATTTACGAGTTAAGAAAATTTGCAGGTATAGACTGGAGTATAAAGACCAAAAAGAGACATGAATTGAAGAGCCTGTCTGACGCATTTATTCTGCAGTGGACTAGCAATGACTGATGATAATGGTATGAGAGGTTTTATTTGTTTGTGTACGTGTATATATTTTTGTCTCTGTATATGAATTTTACAAACTATCTTCTATTCTTATGGTAGGATTTATTTTTTAAAATACTTATATCGACAAAGAAACAGATTAAAACGAAGTTATGAAAGATATCCGCATGCATTTTATACATGATTTATATATGATCTTCTGTTTAGCAGATAAGCATACATAAATTTTAAGTGTATCATTTTATTAGGAGAAAAGTTATTGAGTCACGATTACTGTCATTTTGATTTTTTTTAAAGAGTAAAGGATCCTTTTTTCTGGCCATTTCGCTCAGAAAATGACCTCTATTTTTAGGAAAAGGATCTTTAGTAAATTCTGTTTTTGGAAAATAAATATCTTTTTCAAAGTTTTAAATCAATATACTATGACTTTTCATAGTTTAGTCTATTATATAGTGATATTGACTGAAGTAGTAATTCATAAGAAATTGAAATCACTACTTTTCTCAAAGTATTCTGAACATCATATATACTTATTTAGCAGTCTTTTTTGACTGGTTGCGTACACTAATTCTTGAATAATATTTATTTGTTTATAAACATATATTAATATAAAACGGGAAAAAAATCAGTCCAACACACTATCTCTCATTCATCTGAAGAAACCTGGCACCCAATCCACTCTCGTCCTCACTTGGCAATGTTGACAAAACTTCTTCTGCTCATTTCCTTTTTTGACGTCATAAGACACTGTAACTTTTCAGACTAATTCTCCTTCCTCTCCGTCTTCTTCTGGAGAGTTTCCCTCCTCTTGAACAAGAGGTATTTATATTTATTTTTTCTCTCTTCGAGGTTGGCCGAAAGGATATGAAGGTATTTAGTTTTGCGTTTTTAAAAGGAGTTTTTTAAACGCAATATGCTCATTATATGTTAACGGGAATGAGTTTAAATATCAAGCGCTCATGCAGTTATAAATTATTTTAAAAGATATTTTATTAGTTAAATAGTTATCATTTCATTTAAATAAGTGTTATAAAACCAACCATTACAAGATTAATTCTTAATGACTAACTTGGCATTTATACTAAATGAATTGTATTTCCTAATACTTTTCAAACTCACTCTAATCAAAACTAAAACTTGGAAAAAATTATAAATTTCATAGTACTTAACAGATGTGTCGAAACTAAATGCTATTGGTGTATAAACTATGATTTAACTTATTGTATAAGACCATTATTGATTTCTTAGCTGTATAATTATATGTTTTTATTGAAAAGGTGAATATGTTATTTTATTGGTACGGAAGACTTAATGGAATCTGATGGCTTTAAAATTTATGAGATGAAAATTTCACTCAAAACTTCTCTCCCATTTCCTTCCGCTCTCTCTCCTCTCTCTCTCTCTTTCTCTCTCTCTCTCTCTCTCTCTCTCTCTCTCTCTCTCTCTCTCTCTCTCTCTCTCTCTCTCTCTGCTCAAAATTGTTCATCACTTGATGGCATGACCGAAGTGATTGAATCTGCTAAACTAGCACTTCCTTTCTGTGCCTTTTTAACTGAATGATGTTCGCTTGTTAAAGAAAAAATAAAAAAAAAGCCTGGATGAAAATGAAATAGGAAAGACTTTGCGGTCAGAATTGAAATAGGAATTGAGTCATATCTTTAGGTTTCGTCAAGTAAATAATATATATTCAAACTAGATATATCCTAATGTTATGAAATATTAATAAATGGTTCCATGTTAACAATATCGTGTTGACCTAAGCGATGAAAAGGGTATTAGAGAGTGAGTCAATAGTTGGGGGCCAGCAAAACCATGCTTGTAAGTAAGTGAACGCAAACTAGATATATTTTGATGTAATTAATTCGTAATAAATGATTAAATATTAATATTATGGTGTTGACCCATGTGATTAAAAAGGTACTTGAGAGTGAGTCAACAGTTGTGGCCAAACAGAATCATGTTAGTGTGAGTGAGTTTACTGTACATCCTATTGCCAAATACTGTTTAAGAAATTAACGTATTTATATAACATAATAGTGAGTGAGAGAGAGAGAGAGAGAGAGAGAGGAGGAGAGAGAGAGAGAGAGAGAGAGAGGTGGTTACTCATATATAACTACAGACAAGATGTTTCTAAACTGCTCCCTTCACTGTTATATTGTGAATAAAGACACCAATCTACAAGTAAGATTCAAGAAAGCACCTTCCGCTCATTATGGAAATTTTTCTCTGCACATATTTATTCAACATAGAAAAATACATTTCCTTGCTTATAAGAAGTATAAGTTGAAAAATGCCTTAATCAAAGATGTGGTCGTTTCATGAAAATTGTCATTTCCATTTTGTTAGTGTAGGGATAGTAGCACTCGGGGTCAAGACAGAAATCTAGCTCACATATCGGTTTTCCATGGCAAGGATATTGAAGTGTGGTTGAAAATTTTTACCTTGAGCACCATTAAATGTCATAACCACACTAACTACTAGGTGGACAAGTCCCATTGTACGAGATCGGGGAGGATGGGTGACAATTTTTCGTTATATGACTATTCTTACTATATATGCTGTTATGATTATGAAAATATATAAATATATAATCTATATAAAAGAATCATGTAACTAAACTATAGAAAGTTAGTTTGATCCTTTTATAAGAATCTTATAATTTTAGTGCACTGTATTTT
>NC_090758.1:25235519-25250519 GCF_036898095.1 Palaemon carinicauda | reverse complement strand
CTTCTTGGTAATGTTTGAGAACATGTAAATCAAAAGGTCTGTACTATATCAGAGAGAGAGAGAGAGAGAGAGAGAGAGAGAGAGAGAGAGAGAGAGAGAGAGAGAGAGAGAGGGGGGGGGGGGGAATTCAGATATAACCGCAAACTGCTCCAATTATTGTTATAATATGAACAAAAAGACACCATTCGACTGCTAAGATTCAAGAATGTTTTTCGCCCTTTTGAAAACCATCTTCACCGTGCATATTTCTTCGACTTAGATGAAAATATGTTTTGTAATATAAGAATATAATGTTGAAAATCCGTTAATCAAATTGCCATTCCATAGTTTATTGTTGGGAAAGTAGCACTCAAGGTCAAGACAGAACTCTACATCATATTTCGGTTTTCCAAAATAAGGACATTAAAGCTGCGTTTAAAATTATTATTTTGAACACCAGTAGATGTCTTTACACACACTAACTACGAAGTGGACAATTCCATTGTACGAGATGGAAGAGGAGGGGCGGCAATTTCTCCTTCCAGTGACATATGCTTATCTTGTTATCATTATAATAATGTATAAATATATCAATTATGTAAATGTACTATATTGTAAATAGAGCAAGGTAATTTGATTATTCAAAATAATCTTATAATTCTATTGCACATTATTTTTTACACATGGTGGTAATGGTATCACCCAATTGTGACGTTATTGACTTTCCAATAATATTTCATCATGCACGTTTCCCTCTTTTGCCAATAGATGGACTCAGCGTACGCTTTTTGAGATATAGTAATTCTATTGTGAAGGGATGGATGGGGGTTGGTAAAAGTTAAGGTGATAAGGAATTCTCACTATGCAGTTTACACCAGATATACGACTAGCTGTATGCTACTTGATGTTGTTTTCATAGTTTTGAAGTACAGATTAGTGTATTAATTGTTAATATGTACATTTCACAGTCTTGAGGTTTAATATTACATTTAAATCGGAAATTTATTTATTAATAAAACAATATGAGAATAGTGATTATGAATAGATGAATAAATTTCTGTTCAAAACACAAACTAAACGACTTTGCCATATCATGAATAAGTAATTTTATAAATACCAAGTTTTTGTCTAATATATAAAGGGTTGAATGGAAGAATTAGAAAGTTTTCTTAAAAGAATTTCTCATGATATATATGCAATAAAAAAATCACACCTAGCATAATATGGAGCCCTAATTTTCACAAATCCTTTACAGAGATATTCTTAGGGTTTATTGATGTACTGGCTGTTATTTCCGTATTTATACTTATAAAATTATATTAGAAGCCTCCAGCATAAGAGCCAACACTGTACAGTTTCCCAAAAACCTTCCATTATAGAAATCTCATCGATGGTTTCAGGTTTCCAATTTATTTCACAATCTGTTTTGTGTTGAAATCAATATTAAAAGGGAGCAGTTGGTCCAATAAGGAGTGAACTCGTAGACGACAAGACTAGTTTTAGTAAGCTTATTAGTAGAACATTGCTATATTAAATCCAGTTTTTCTGAATATTGACATTAAAGATATATTTTGTTATTTATGTATATAAGTATACGAATTTTTTTTATAGTTTAAAGTTTTGAATATCACTCATGGCTCGCAGAAGTACGGGAGAGGACAATGTCCTAGAGTCTGACAATTTACACATAGGATTAGCACCGAAAACCATTCACTATCAAGCTAGGACTAGGAAGGGCAAGGCAATGGCTGCTGATGACACAGCAGTTAGACCTATAGGCTCTCCCCAAACCCGATATCCCTCCGTCACAAGGATGGTAAGGTTACACGCACTACAAAACACTATCGAACATGAGTTGGTCTCCTTTTCCCGTCCTGCAGATTGCTAGACATGGGAGTTTCATTGGGTTGCTACAAACATAAATGGAGTCATTGGCTTATATTGAATCAAGCAAGAAATATTATACGGAAAGTTAGCTATAAATCTTGTTATACATTGAGCTCAGGGGATTAATGTCATTAATGGAACCTTTGAAATTGAATAATAACTTTTCTCAAAAAAATTAAATCTTGGAAACATCCTTTCAGAAGTTCTCTCCTCTACACACTACATACTAGATGGATGATCAGACCATGAAGTCCTTCAGTTTCTTAGCATTTAAGGAAATGTTTGATAAATTGATAAGTGAAAAAAAAAAGTCTATTGCTAAAAGTCTTTTGTGTAATATCTATTTTTAGTGTCATAATATTGATTTCTTCTAAAGAAGAGAGGAATCAACTGGGTGTAACCCCTCATCTTTAACCAGCTCAACCCAACAAGCAATGTTATTGGTTATCGCTTTCTCACAGCTGATTCATATAAACATAAGAATTTTATTCATAATACAGGCTATAGATAATTGAGATACTTTAGATCCAAGAGTGGCCCACATGGCAAGCGTCTGCAGCCCAACCATGTACTATTTCCCAGAACAGAGGAGTATTATGATAATGTTTATTTTGGGAGAGAAGAGCCCGGGTAAGCAGAAACCAACTAGATGCTTGTAGGCAGATCTTGGTAAAGATAATTTTATGTGCATAATCACAGCAGTGAAGCGGCAGAAGAGAGTGTCCGATGCATTCTGTTATCATCTTAATTCTATCGTTGATTTTTTAGATTATAGCTGCAGTCTTCAAGACTTCAAAAGTTCGGAAGACAGAAATCGGAGCCGTTATTGATACAAGGTTCCAGATGGAATATATAGAAGTAATTTAGAGTCATAATTACAGCATGGTTCCTATTTAATAATCTTTCCTATTTAAAGTTAACCAAAAAACCCTTTTTACGACTTGAACGATACCTACTTGAGAACACTTCTTACCCCTCTAGTTGACAGATACATTCATGATCTCTCAGTTGTTCTGCCACTTGAGATGATTATTATCTAGAATTTTCAGTAATAAGACCTTACGTGGTATGTTAACAGAGGATAATTTATCATTCTCTCTCTCTCTCTCTCTCTCTCTCTCTCTCTCTCTCTCTCTCTCTCTCTCTCTCTCTCTCTCTCTCTTCTTACATACCTCTTTTATACAACTCTTACTATTTGTGAATAAAATATGGGTATGCTTAATCTTCCAAACAGTTGCTATCGATTTCCAAAAGCCTTATCTGGTCTTAACAGGTTCTAGGTTGGGGCCTTAGGCTCGTTGTGTGTCTAGAGGCTTTTTATTGCAGCATTTAACACCCACTTGAATAATCGAGAGAGTGCCCTTTCGAAGATAAAGAGATGAACTTCAAAACAAAATCGCGAAGACTTGTAATACTAGACATGCAGTTAATTCTAATAGTCAAGCTTCTCCATCATGAGGGTCAATACTCTACAGATTTCTAGAAGTTTTATTCCAGCTCTGACGAGTTTTGGGGATAATCTTCCTAATTGGGTTACTGAATCGGTAGAACTTCGAATGTTCAAGCTCGCAGCAAATGTTTACGTTTGAAAAGGCTTTAATAAGGCTCATTTTAGAGTTTGTGTATGGAAGCTATAATTAATTTTTACTGTTCATGAAATATTTTATTTTAATTATTGTTCATTAGTTCTCCTGTATTTTATTTCTCTCCTCATTTCCTTTTCCAACTTGGGTTTTTCCCCTGTTCGAGCCCTTAGGGTAAGAGCATCCTGCTTTTTCAACGAGGGTTATAGCTTAGCAATTGATACTACTACTACTACTACTACTACTACTCTTACTACTACTACTACTACTACTACTACTACTACTAATAATAATAATAATAATAATAATAATAATAATAATAATAATAATAATAAAAATAACAAGAACTTATGATCAAATTATGAGCTGAAATTCCGAAATTTACATCATATTTACAAAACGATAATTTTAATTTAAACGCTAAGAATCAGTTTGAATCTTAATCAAAGAACTAAAATCATTGATGCAAATTATCTATTCCAATTAGATTCCCAAAATTCAATGATCAGCTAAACTGCCTCTCAAGAAACCCTCTTCCCCTTGTCAAGAGAGGCAACTGAGAAGTCAACGTTTGGAAAGTGATTGTGTCAACAGTTCGTCCCCATTTTTGGGAGAGAGCGTCATAGATGTAGTCTGCAGATTCCGTATGCAGCCATAAATGAAACCCCTTCGCCTTTAAAACCCCTCCCTCCCTCCAGCCATTTTTCCCCCAACCACCCTCCCATAACTACAACCTAACTACTTCTTTATGATGTTCCCAGTTATCGACCGGACGTTCTGTAGAATTGTAGAATTTGTAGAATTGAATAACGTTAAAAATGGATGTTTTTTTCAACTTTTATTGTTCAGTTCAGATTTAAAGTTCCTGAATCTTGTAACCAAGATCATATATATATATATATATATATATATATATATATATATATATATATATATATATATATATATATATATATATATATATGTATATATATAAATAAATATATAAATATATATATATATATATATATATATATATATATATATATATATATATATATACATATATATATTTATATATATATCTATATATATATATATATATATATATATATATATATATATATATATATATAAATATATATATATGTAAGTATATATATATATATATATATATATATATATATATATATATATATATATATATATATATATATATATATATATATATATATATATATATACTTACATATATATATATTTATATATATATATATATATATATATATATATATATATATATATATATATATATAGATATATATATAAATATATATATGTATATATATATATATATATATATATATATATATATATATATATATATATATTTATATATTTATTTATATATATACATATATATATATATATATATATATATATATATATATATATATATATATATATATATATATATATATATGATCTTGGTGTGTGTATATATATACATATATATATATATATATATATATATATATATATATATATATATATATATATATATATATATATATGTGTGTGTGTGTGTGTATATATATTTGTTTTTGTGTGTGTGTATACTGTCCAATAAAATTTATTTTCTTATAATTTTAGGTGTTATGATATATCTATTGATAGACAATTCCTCCTCGCCAAATAGAGAAATGATTATTAAGATATTCTTATATACCCGAAGTTGTCAAATTATTAACTGGTAACTCCAAAAAAGAAATGAATGCAGAAAAATATATCTTATACAAATATATCATGGAGTTCAATATGCTCTTTTTTTTACTAAATATCTATATGATCATTAGCAACGCGAAGAATCTTGTTATTTTAACATAAAACTGAAAAAATATAAGTCTGGGATTTACATTCTGGTAGCTAATTGCAATTATCTCAAACGCTGAAAACTGTAAACTAGAAAACCCGAGAGAGAGAGAGAGAGAGAGAGAGAGAGAGAGAGAGAGAGAGAGAGAGAGAGATTTCCTGCAACCCCCTTCGTCATATTTTCCGCGGTCACATTTTGTTAATGGAATCCCTAAGCAAAGGCTGACACAAGTTTTCAAGTTGTATTAATTCCTGAAAAAACAGGATATTTTATTATTTCAATCATTCAAGAAATTTTCTGCTTTTTTTTTGGGGGGGGGGGGTTGATCTAGTAGGATTTAGGATTCAATGTCACTCACCCCAGACCACTATAGCATGATGTAAGTTTATTTAGAGAGAAGTTTGGGGTGAAGTTGCTAGACCCTCAACAAAATCTTTATTCTATTTTTCCCTGTTTGAGCCATTGAGCTTATAGCATATGTAATTTTCCACGTTTGAATTTATCAATAAGAGGAAAATGAATTTCCTTGATGAATGGAATGTCCAGTAAGTGGCGTGTCAGTAAGTTTTGCTCGGTTGGTCTTAGGTGGTGAACAAGTCATTCAGCTTCGGACGTTGGACTGAACGAACAAGATTTTATAACATCGGTTATTATATATACAAAGTCGTGGCAAGTCTTATACACGCTTAAAATGGCAAGCAATGGTGATAGTGACTCTAGTATACAATTTCAATTGAATACCATTTTGGCAGAACTTTAGAACTTAAAAGGAGATGTGTAAGGCAATTCATTAACCGTTGCCACTGAAGTGAAGAAATTAAAAACCGAAAAGGACTTGTCATGGAAATTTCTTGGAAACAAACACCAATATGAGTTTAATAGTGAACTTGAAGATGCAATTAACCAGTGCCTTTGGGGCGTAGAAAACGGAAAATTGGGCTATATGAGAGAACGGCTTGAGGAAGTTAGAGACAAAGTACATAAAAGGAATAAACTTGTTAGAATTGCCGATACATCAGCAGGCGGATGGGAAACTGTCAGTCAGTACGAAACAAATCCGGTTGCGTCTGACAGCGAGGATGAATCTAGAATAAACAAGGCTAAGAGCAGGGCGCTCAAAAAGCAGAAGACTCGGAGTTATCCCCGAGGCGGTTCTCGACGGTCGTTTGACTCTACTGTCAGAAACAATTATTGGGGTTCAGGCGTTTCCGGTCACAAACCATATGGATCCGATCCGGTTGGAAGAGGCAGAATTTTTCGTGGTCAAGCCAGCACCAATAGTTTCAACACCAGAAGTTCCGGCTTCGTTGCTCCAGGACCCTGTTTTGCTAGTGGGGAGTTCTCACACTTCCGGCGGAATTGTCCCTATTCCAGAGGTGCACCCCTTCTCGGAGCAGCCAGTGCCGGCGGGGAGCAGGCAACTGGTGGGCTAGCAAGGAAGTAAACCGGAGGTGTCAACAGACTTGTTAGAAGATGAGTATTTTGACTATAATAGATTTACCCATGATTTTTATGAATATGAGCAGGGACAGTAAAGTTAATAGTTAGGGGTAGGTTGAAGAAACATATTCAATTTTGGAGGTCAATTGGCTCGAGTGACTTTGTACTCGACGTAATAGAAAAAGGCTATAAGATACCTTTGTATTCGAAACCTTCGCGAACATTTTGTAAAAACAATAAATCTGCTTTGTTAGAATTTGATTTTGTTTTCAGAAGCTATCTAAGATCTAGTAGATAGAGCACTAATATCAGTTTGCGAAAGCCCCCCTTATGTTGTAAATCCGTTGACTGTTTCCATTCAAAATTCTGAACGAAAAAGACTTATTCTGGATTTAAGAGAAGTGAATAAGCATTTGTAGAAACAACCTGTAAAATATGAAGATATTAGAATTGCATTATCATTATTTAAAAGTAAGGGTTATCAAGTTAAGTTTGATTTGACCAGCGCTTATCATTTTGTTGACATCTATGAGCCTCACACAGAATACCTTGGGTTTTCTTGGATAAATAGGGAAGGAAAGACTAATTTTTACAAGTTTAATGTTCTCCCTTTCGGAATTCCAAGAGCCTGCTATATGTTTACAAAGTTGACAAGACCGCTGCTGAAGAAATGGCGCGGTGAGGGAAGGTTTTTCACCATGTTCTTAGATGATGGATACGGTTGTTCGCAATCTCTTGATGGCACAATTAAACTTAGCCAGCATATAAAAAATGATCTGTTGTCATCGGGATTTATCCCGAATGCAACGAAATGTATCTGGTCACTCACTCAGGTTCTGGAGTTTTTAGGTGTGATGCTTGATTCCGGAAACAGTTCGATATTTATTCCTGATCGAAGATTACTTAAGTGCATCAATAGAATTTCAGAAATATTGAATAGTATTAAAAGTACACAGGTACGTTCATGTTAAGAAAGTAGCGAGCTGTATTGGTCAAATTATTTCAATGAGTGTTGTCATAGGAAAAGTTTCTCAAATAATGACCCGGAATTTAAGTATTGACGTACTCGATGCTAGTCACTGGGATCAGTATATAAAAATTTCTGATGAAAGCAAGAGACAACTAGAATTTTGGCAAATATCTCTGTCGGACTTGAATATAAAACATACCAATGTGTCTTCAATGCTCAAAAATTGTGTATTCTGACACTAGTAGTACAGGGTTTGCTGGCTATGCAGTCAGTGCGAAAACTGGTATTTCATATGGTACATGGTCCATTGAAGAAAGTCTTAAGTCTTTGACATGGCGAGAATTGGTAGCCGTTTATCGTGTTTTACAGTCGTTAGATCATATTCTGACTGGTCAGAGGGTGAAATGGTTTACTGACAATCAAGGGGTTGAAGCGATCGTATCGAAAGGTTCTATGAAGGTGGAATTACAAAGTATAGCTATTGATATTTTTCGATAATGTATTGCAAAGTCTATTTTGTTGGAAATGGAATGGATTCCTAGAACAATGAATTAAAAAGCAGATTATCTGTCAAAGATTATAGACATTGATGACTGGGGTATCTCATTTAAAACATTTGATATGATTCAGGCTAGATTTGGAAATACACATATTGATTGGTTCGCTCCCGAACATAATGCGAAACTGAATTCGTATTATTCAAGATATTGGAGTCCCACGTGTAACGGTATAGACGCTTTCTCAGAACATTGGGGAGGAAAGTTTGGATTATTTGTTCCCCCAATCACTGTCATTACACAGGTTATCAAGAAAATGGCCTTTAACAAAGCTGCTGGTGTTCTTGTTGTGCCTTGCTGGAAATCAGCTTTGTTTTGGCCATTTCTTTGTCCAACAGGGTCATTTATACCAGTGGTAGTTGATTGGTTCGATTTACCAATTAACAGAGAGAATTATGTGTCAAGTAGGAGTGGAAAAGGTATGTTTGGAAATATTGATTTGAATTTCCGTATGTTGGCACTGAAAGTTGATTCTTCTTCAATAAGTTAGTCATTATTATATTTGCTGCGAATGTGAGGCTACGTCACTCGTACGGAACTGCTTGTATAAAAGTTACACTGTATAAAAATTGACTAACTCGTTGCTGCATTCAAAACATAACTTTAAAGACGGAGATGCAAAATACTCAGTGGTATTTGAAGCACATGCAGTATTGCGTAGGTGCAGTAATATTTCAGAAATTATAATATAAATAAAAGCAGTCTTACTGTGTTTGGAAGCGCAAGCAGTATTGCGGGAGTGCAGTTTTATTTAAAAAAAAAAAAAAGTTTATATAAATAAAGGTAGTATTGCCATGCTTGGAAGTGCAAGCAGCATTGCGGAGGCGCAGTTATAATAGAGGCAGTATTGCCGTGCTTGAATGCGCAAGCAGTATTGTGGAGGCGCAGTTATAACAAGGCAGTATTTCCATACTTGAGGTTGAGAGCTCAAGCAGTATTGTGGAGGCGCAGTTATATAAAGGTAGTGTTGCCGTGTTTGGAAGCGCAAGCAGTATTGCGTAGGCGCAGTTATAACAAAGGCAGTATTGCCGTGTTTGAAAGCACAAGCAGTATTGTGGAGGTGCAGTTATATTTGAATTGGTCTTTAAAAGTTTAAATGTATTATATTGAAGTTATGTCCAATTTCAGTTTTATTAACCATCGACTTTACGTGTGTTTTTTCAGATCCATAAGACCAAAATTGATCAGCTCCCAGAAGTGATGGCGGGAAAAGTGCACCTACTTCCGGATTTGTTGAAGAAATCAAGGGAATATTCTACAAGTTCAAATAATCATGGAGCGTTTGTGCGTTTTCAGAAGTGGGTATCATGCAACCGCTTGGGAAGTGGAGACGCTTTGCCCGCCAAACCTTTCATAGTAGCGATATATTTGGCTTCTTTAATTCAGTCTGTAAATTCACCTAGTCCAGTTATTGCTGCTTTCTATGCAATAAAATGGTACCATGACATTAACGGTCTATATTGTCCAACGAATTCAAAGTTAGTTGAAAATAATTTAGAAGCGGCAAAAAGAGTTTTGGGGAAACCAGTCGTTAAAAAAGAACCGATCACTGTTGATATCATTACATCTTAATACAACAGACTATACGAATACAATAATATAAGAAATCAGACAACAATTTGTGCATTTTTGATAGGCTTTTCTGGATTTTTGAGAAGTCGTGAAATGTTAAGTATTAAGATATCTAACATTGTATTTCATACTACTTATATGGCCATTTTTATGGAAGGCAGCAAGACTGACAAATATAGAGACGATTCTTGGATAATGATTGCAAAAACAGGTACAAATATTTATCCTGTATATAACACTGTGAAATTATTAAAGTGGGCAAACTTGAATGGTGATGATTACTTGTTTTGTAATTTAAGTGCTACAAAAACTGGACATAAGGTGAGAAATGTTAACAAAAAGATGTCCTACACAAATCCTCGTGACATATTCATAAATGCATTGAAGCCTCATGTGTCTGATGTGAAAAAGTATTGTGTTCATTTTTTAAGATCTGGAGGAGCCACCGCAGCAGCTAACAATGGTGTCAAAGATCGTATGTTTAAACGACATGGTCGTTGGGCTAGCGAAACCGCAAAAGACGGTTATGTGAAAGATAGTATCGATGAAATGTTAAAAGTATCTCTAAGTCTTGGCTTGTAGGAGTATTGTATTTGTTCATTATTTTGCTGATCCAAACATGTTTAATATTTATTCATTACAAACGAAGGCCCCCGTTCTTTATATTCAGCAACGTCCGAGTGCTATACGAACAGTCGTATCCAAATTCAATAAATGAAATTTGATTTGACTTAGTTTTATTTGTCCGTCCATACTGAGACATGGAGTATATACAGGAACTTGCTTTTCCAACAAGTTTTGTAGCTTAGCTTTGCAATAATAATAATAATAATAATAATAATAATAATAATAATAATCATAATAATAATAATAATAAGAAGTGTTCATTAACAATAACAAAATAGTAGTTTTCCTCTGAGTAATCGTCATAATCACCATTGAAATTTAAATTATAATCCTCCTATTTGAGATAGCTTTCTAAATACATAATATCATCTTTCCATTCCGGATTATTTTCATATTAATTGCATTGAATAGACATATTGAGACATATAAGTACCCCCGTCTCTCTCTCTCTCTCTCTCTCTCCCCCCACTCTTTCTCTCTAAACTTGACTGTCTCTTCCGCTAAAAACCTATTTAGCTCGCTTTGAGTTTTTTTTTTCTCTCTGACTTTTGGTGGCGCATTGAAGGGTTACTTATGGCTCTCAACATCAGCTTCGTCTGGGGGAATGGGCTCTCTAGAGTGGCATCAATACTCTCTCCGTAGCTGAGTGTCTTTTGTTATTTGAAAGAAATATGTTCACTTGATTTCATGTTTATCTTAATGGAAGTTTCATAGATAAAAAAAAATTGTAAGTCTTCAGGAGAGTAGCATTAGATGTAGAGTATGATATCATTATTATTATTATTATTATTATTATTATTATTATTATTATTATTATTATTATTATTATTATTATTATTATTATTGTTGTTGTTGTTGTTGTTTATTTATATATTTATTTATCTATTTTTATTTTTTTTTATTTTTTTTTTTTTGTTCGGTAACCTACCTCCCTGTTTAGATAAGCAGGATGCTATAAGACAAAGGCTCCGATAGGAAATAATAGCCCAGTGTAGAAAGGTAATAAGGAAATATGTACACTACAAAAGAAGTAATGCGGAATCAAAATAACATATTTTAAGAAGAGTAACAACCTTGTAATAGATCCTTCATGAATAAACTATAAAAAAATCACTAATGGTCGCCTTATCGTTCCTTCAGAGTCGTATTTGAGAACTTATATATCAAAGATCTTTAAAATATGAGAGAGAGAGAGAGAGAGAGAGAGAGAGAGAGAGAGAGAGAGAGAGAGAGAGAGAGAGAGAGAGAGAGAGAGAGGTTACTCGGATATAACTACAATGATGATTGTCCTAAACTGCTCCTTTTACTGTTACATTATGAATAAAGTCACCAGTCTTCAGCTAAGAAGCAAAAAAGGTTCTTATTCCTTTAAAAAAACATCTGGAATTGTTTCTTAAACTTAGATTTAATGATGTCATGTAATATAAGGTCATATGGGATGATTAAGTTGAGAATCACCTAATCAACATAATGGTCGTTTCATGTAAATTGTCAATCCATAATTTAGTGTAGGGAGAGCAAAGCTTTGGGTCAGGACAAAACTCTGCGCCATCTATCGGTTTTTTCAAAGACCGGAAATTAAAGTCTTGTTGGAAATGTTTACCCTGAACACCAATAGATGTCATTAAAATGACACACACACACACACATATCCAGACACACATACACACACACATACACACACACTACTAGGGGGACAAGTCCATCGTACGAGATGGGGGAGAAAGGGTGACAATATTTTTTTTATATGACTATTCTTACTGTTTATTTTTATCCTTTTATGATTATAATAATACATAAATCTATCAATTATGTAAAAGCATAAAGTCGGTAAATAGAAAGTTAATTTGATTTTTTATAAGAATCCTATAATTTTAGTGCACTCTACTTTTTACCCTCGGTGGTAATGGTGTTACCCTGTTGTGACGTCATAGGGTTTCCTAGGATCTCTCATCATGCACGTTTCCCTGTTTTGCTAAAAGATGGACTCAGCGTGCACTTTTGACAAATGTGAATTTTATTGTGAAGTGGGGGTGGGGGGTGGAGTTTTATAGAGAATCCTTGACAAGCAGTTTACGCCAGATATACGACTCGCAGTTTAATACTTAGTACTCTGATTTCCGTACAGTTTAAGATCAAATATGTGTACTAATAGTTATTGGGTACTTTCATTTTCTTAAGGTTTAATAGTCTTGATAACGATATTTATAATCATGTTATAATTACATGTTCTTTTATAAGGCCCCGGGATACATGCCATAAATAAATTTGTTCAATTTAAATCTGAAATTGTATTTATTAATGAAATAATCTAATGATATATGTGATTATTAATAGAAGAATTAAGTTTCTAAGTAAAACACGAATTAACGGCGGTGTCAGAGATTAATATGCAGATCGAGAATAAGGAATTTGATATATTAAGATGAGACTCGGTAGCTAAAATAGGATATACAAAAAAACTTCAAACATTTTCAATGGATATGTTGATCACCAAAAATCTTGAAAGAGTTTTGCAAGAAACCTCTGTTGTTTCCAATTGCGTTTTTCAATAAGAAATTTGCAAACGAAGAATCACACCTAGCAGAACAGGGTACCACAATTTTCCTAAACCTCTCATAGGTAGATTTTTGGAGTAAATTTATGTATTTGCGTTATTTTCCTTTTTGCAAATTTATAAAATTATATTACAAGCCTGGAAAATAGGAGACAACACTTTTTATATAATTTTATTTAAAGACATAAATTGAGTTTCCCAAAGACCTTCCTTTATATACATCTCTTCGAAAGTTTCTGGTTTCAAAATTCACTCAACAACTTTTTTCGTGTTGGAACTAACAGTAAAAAGGAGCTATTTTTCGACTAATAATAAACTAATGAGTGAACTTGTAGAGGTTAAAGATAGTTTTAGTAAGAATATTAGGAGACTATTACTATTTTCAAATCTAGTTCTTCTGACAATTTACATTAAAGATAAAATTACTGAAGGTTTTTTATAGTTTTAAGTTATAATGGTCAGTCGTGAATGGCGGAGGAAAGTATCAAGATGGAACCAGGGAGGCAATGGCTGCTGAAAACTTTAATTTTTTTCTTCTCATATTATCGTATAACTGGACTTCCTAATGAAATGGAAAAAAATTGCCCTATCCACAGGCCGGCATCGATAATTGCAGTAATTATTACTTGAAACCACTACATCAACTACGTCTACGTCAATACTTTCTACAGCTATATCATAAACTTGGCCAACACTGTCAACACCGATGAAGTCGGTCTTCTCAGCCTCACACTTGCTAAGATCAATATCGCCACCTCCATTACACAAGTTCAAATCCTCGAACAAATTATGACTGTAGTCTATATCTGTATATAAACCTGACCTAGTTACTACCATTTCTGGCACTGGAACCTCACGTAAGATATGATTCACACATCTGGACGTTGTTAAATCATTACCTAAAATAATGTCAATGGTTAAATAGTCTACAACTGCTAAATTTACATCTCTTAACAATCCCTGACTTATCAAATTCATCTTCAACAAGGGACAAACAACGCAAGTATTTTGAAACCCACCTAACATAACTTTTCCTTTCATATAGATCTTTGCCATTGTTGGCACACACTCTTTCCTAATAAGGGAAACGGCTGCTCCAGTATCCCTAAGCAAGATAACTTCTCTGGAATCCCCTCCTTCAAGCGAAGAAACTACACCTTCAGACAAAATATCTCTAAAAATTTCCTAGTGTTTTTCATAATGTCATTTCATCTTGACGAAAGATTATTAACTAGAGACACTGGTTTCTTGACATTATTCTCATTTTCCATATAATTCCTTGCTATATGTCCTTTCTTATTACATCTATAAAAAATATCTCTGAACTACAACATTCCCATTTGCTCTTACAAACCCTGGCAGTATGACCTGGTTCTCCATATGTATAGCAATAATAATGATAATCATATTTCCCTGTATTACTACTGATAAAACTACTCTTACTATGTTGCATCTTACTAGAACAAGTACTATTTTCCTGCTTACTATTACTTAAATTATGAATAAGACAGTACTCATCAGTCAACCTTGTTGCATCTGCAAAACACTTTTCACACCTATCTTCTATATATAGCTTAATGTATGGAGATATGGTATCTTTAAAGTTTTCAAGCAAAACTAAGTTCTTGAGATCATCAAAACTATCTACTTCAACGGAAGTTAACCAATATACAAAATGCTTTTTCTAATTTCTTTCCGTATTCTACATAAGTACTGTTCTCATCCCTTTTCAAACTCCTAAATTTCTTACGGTATACCTCTGATATTAACTGTATGAACTAAGAACAAAGTGTTTCTCAGTATCATAGTCTTAACTTTCATCCTCAGACATACAATTATACACAGAAAGTGCCCTACTACCTGAGACTGACTGCAAATACAAAGACCACTTGACTTGTTTAACCTTTGATTGTTTGTAGGTTCACTCAGCAATATTATATGTATTACCACACTTAGAAAAATTACCACAGCATTTA